>NC_041392.1:550252406-550259935 GCF_002162155.2 Triticum dicoccoides | reverse complement strand
TAGCCCTTGATGGCTGCTATGTTCCCCCTCTTGGCCCATTAAGCCCATATCTTTGTCGGGGTTGCCCGGAACCCCTTTCCGGTGACCTGATATGTACCCGGTACCCCGGAACACTTTCGGTGTCCAAATACTATTGTCCTATATATCAATCTTTATCTCTTGACCATTTAGAGATTCCTCGTCATGTCCTGATCTCATCCGAGACTCCGAACAACATTTGGTCACCAAAACACATAACTCATATAATACAAAATCGTCATCAAACGGTAAGCGTGCGGGCCCTACGGGTTCGAGAACTATGTAGACATGACCGAGACACCTCTCCGGTCAATAACCAATAGCGGAACCTGGATGCTCATATTGCCTCCTACATATTCTACGAAGATCTTTATCGGTCAAACTGTAATGACAACATATGTTATTCCCTTTGTCATCGGTATGTTACTTGCTCGAGATTCGATCGTCGGTATCTTCATACCTAGTTCAATCTCGTTACCGGCAAGTCTCTTTACTCGTTTCATAAATACATCATCCCGCAACTAATTTATTAGTCACATTGCTTGCAAGGCTTCTTATGATGTGTATTACCAAGAGGGTCCAGAGATACCTCTCCGATACTCGAAGTGACAAATCCTAATCTTGACCTATGCCAACCCAACAAACACCTTTGGAGATACCTGTAGAGCATCTTTATAACCACTCAGTTATGTTGTGACGTTTGATAGCACAAGGCATTCCTCCGGTATCCGGGAGTTGCATAATCTCATAGTCAAAGAAATATGTATATGACATGATGAAAGCAATAGCAATAAAATTGAACGATCGATATGCTAAGCTAACGGATGGGTCTTGTCCATCACATCATTCTCCTAATATTGTGATCCCATTCATTAAATGACAACAAATGTCTATGGTTAGGAAACTTAACCATCTTTGATTAATGAGCTAGTCTAGTAGAGGTCTATTAGGGACACAGTGTTTTATCTATGTATCCACACATGTATCAAGTTTTCGGTTAATACAATTCTAGTATGAATAATAAACATTTATCATGATATAAGGAAATATAAAATAATAATTTTATTATTGCCTCTAGGGCATATTTCCTTCAATCCTAGCGGCACTCGGAACGAGGGTGGCCGGTGTAGAGGCACTTGTAGAAGACGCTGGCCTTGCGGGTCTTGCCAGAGGTTGCGTCGAGTGTGGTAGCAATGCGTGGTAGCTAGGGCGATGGCGACGCTGATGAGGGGAGCTCTAGTGTCGGCGAATGCGAACAGTCTCCCATGGGACTCGTCCCATCCTCTGGCTCCTCCACCGGCAACATGTTTTGGATCTCAGAGCGCGAGATTCGCCTAGGGGTGACCTCGATCGCCGGGAGGGTGGTAAGGGCACCGTTGTAGAGCACCACATGATACGAATGATGAGGGCTCACAGAGGAGGATGGGCTCTCCTCCAGCCAGTGTAGCTCGCGGGGGCGCCCCTGACCGAGGAAGTCGAGGAGGCCATGGGGCGGTGGCTCGGGGCTTAAACGGTGGATGCCGGGGCCGGAGTGGCCACCCGTGGTGTCGTGGGGTGGGTTGGTGGCTAGGAGCGGGGGCCACACGTTCGGTTATTTTCTTTAACAAAGTATAGACGCAGGCGCTCATATATACGCGTATACAATCACCTCTGTGAATGCACACACGTATACCCTACCTCTATGAGCACCTCCGAAAAACTGAGCCTGCATATTATCTTGGGATTTTACAAAGTCACCGTAGTCGCCTCATAATTGACGGAAACATCTCCTCCCACTGAACGCGCATCATCACAAGTCCTATGTCAGAATAAATGCGAGCACTAGTAGAATTTAAACTTTGATGGGTTGGAATATCATTGTCCTTCTAATCATCCAACACAGGTTGATTCGCAGAGGCTATCATTGGCAGCACAAGTCAACATGCCAAGATACCTCCAAACGTGTGAACGCAGACAACATCACATACATGGTATGAACGCATGCCTTCCTCTTGACGAAGGTCAAGGTCAAGGTCGTCGCTGAGTGCGAACCTCCGTGAGTTATGACTGATTTGAAAGACTGAAACACACATATATGAACATATAATCCCGGGGCCCAGGAGGCATTCGTCACCAACCAACCTGTCCTCTGCCTAGAGAGGATGGCGCTTGCTGCCCGGTCGTCTGTGCGCTCCCTGGTGCTGCTCGTGTCGCACGGGAGGCCACAGCTGAGCTCATTCTTCTCCTCCTCCGCCGCCGCCAGAAGCGTGCCGCCGCCCATCCCAGGAGCTGATACTCCTCCGGCCGCTGCAGCCGTCCAGACCCCAGGTAGCATGGTAACCAGCACAGATTAATGCTTCCTGCACGCACGCGTCTCCTTCGGTTCCATTGCTAACAGATACTCCATTACGTTTTGCAGCTCCGCCAGATCGTCCACGCACCAAGCAGGAAGAGACTGTTGTTCACCCACTCCCTGGGGTGCCACGCCCACGCCCACGCCCACCCCCACGCCCACCTCAGGCCGTTAAAGATGTAGCCGGCAAGGTTTATCCGAACGCCCCAGAAGATCCTAGTAGTGCACACCCAACTCCTGATCAGGGTTCATCTAGCACACTTGAACCTGTATTTCACATCTTTGAAGATCCTCGACACCGGCTTGTTGATCCACCGGGTCGACCTCCACTTCCAGCCGTTAAAAGTGCAGCCGGCAAGGCTTATCTGGACGCCCCCGAAGATCCCACCACACACCCAGCTCCTAATACTGGTTCATGTAACGCATCTGAACCTGTATCTGCTGGCATCTTCGAAGATCCTCGACACCCAGTTCCTGATCCATCAGCTAGGGGGCGTAGCGCCATGACCGACGGCGACGAGCCTGCGCAGTGCACCAAGGAGCATCCCAAGTACCCAGTTCCCGACAGTTCAACTGACGAGGGCCCTGTTGAGGAACATCCTGCATACGCTACTCCTGGTTACGGTTCATGTAGCACACCTAAGCCTGTGCCTGAGAAACCTCCCTCCGGCACCTACGAAGATGTTAAGCAGCGGGATGTTGATCCACCACGCCCCGCGCGCGAAGGCGTTGGACACCAAGTTCCTGATCCGTCAGGTAGGGGGAGTAGCGCTTTGCCCGAGGCCAGAGCAGTGCACCCAGGGCCCTCCGAAATACCCAGCCCTGGACAGTTCCAAGTGACGACATCCTTCAGACTGAAGTCATAGGTACGAACTAGATCCTAGTATCCTACTGCTATTGTATAGCGTCGAAGAAAAAACTGGGCAGCTTCCCTTTGGCTTCTCCCTGTACTGGGCTGTATATACTGTAGACTCGTAATTTTATTTGGGATGAAGTGATCCAAATTCTATCGTGTTATACTAACATAGTACAAACGGTGTGGACGTTGCGTCGATGTGTACTTGTCCTCCAAAGATTGTTATGTATTGCCTCTCATATATATATATACCTCATGTAGTCTCATCTAAAACCGGCATGTCGTCTCGTGCTTATAATACTCTTTTGTCGTACTGGATTGCGCCTTCGTGGGTTCATAGTTTTTTCTCGCAAAGTTTTCATGTTAAATTCATGTTTTTCATGTCTCGTTTTATCTATTTTTTATGGTTACTGGCTAGTTAGTTAGGCTGTTCGTAATGGGAGTATCATAGGTAGTATTATGCATGCCAACTAAGCAATTTTGATGAAGTGGTATAGAATTAAATGAAGAAAGGGAGGCTTGAGTATCATATCATGATACTGTATCATATTAAATGATGTGCTATTTTTGTGTCATGCATGACAATAAATATAGTCTTCTATGATACCAACATATGATACTATGCATTAGGGATGTAGTATCATAGACTAGTATTTTATGCATGATACTAGTATATGATACTCCCCATTACAACCAGCCTTACTGCTGCGATTTTGTAATCTCGATACATGTTGTCAAGGAAAGGAATCGTGGTTGAAGATCATGAAAAGTGAGTACGGATAAGGCCTAGATGATGTATAAGATTCTAAAAACACGTAGGAGTAGAAAAACCACATATATCCTAATGAATAAGGGTGAATAAAAACTAAACCACACGAAAAAAATTGGCGGTAGAGTATAATTAAAATGTCATTACTCCAGTCAAATCACATGAAAAAGCTCAAAATTACTACACCACAAATGATTTTGTGTTGTTTTTTGTGCATTATAGTAATCTTTTTTCCCTATTTAAAAAAAATTGGAGTTAATGATGAGTTTACAAATGGGTCCAACATTCTTTCTAAATAAACAAACACACATATCTCTACACGTGAAACTAGCAACCTTCAAAGAGACATATATTTTATTGGATGCCCTCAAAGAGACTCTAAAGGACATATAAATAAATGTAATTTACTCACATAAGACATCTATCATGAATAAACAAATACACTACTTTTATATAAGACTAACTTTTTGTGAAAGACATAAATAACAAAGACAAAAAGGTGACTTCGACCCAAAATACATTTTGATTTTAGTTCTCTCCCCAACCTAATATGGTCATTAAATTCTCTGACGACATTGATAAAGGACACCAACATTATTTCACCACCTCTAAGCCAATGGTTCCGTGGCAACACACGGGCATCATGTTAGGTATAAAAGAGGTTAGAGTGGATAGTGAACTCCAAACGTTTCCTTTGAAACCTTAACAAAGTCGACTGAAACCCTACGATTTCTACTAAGCCCTATGCAAACAAAATGTATGAACCCGGTTGAAATGCTCATGATTGAGTACCAAAACAAGTAAATGAACTGATTTTTAGGGGTTCTTACAGTACTACGGGAGGGCCCCGCCCTCCTACCGTCATATGCCCATCGCCCAATCTGAGTGGGGGCGATGACAATGTCGTCATTGACTGCGCTAGATCGATCAGCCACTAGTAGAAAAAGGGGCTTTCGTTCGGGCCTGGCCAGCCCATTAGTCTCGGTTCTGTCACGAACTGGGACCAATGGAGGCATTTTGTCCCGGTTCGTGAGCCCAGGGGGCCGGCCGGGGCCTCGTGGGCATTGGTCCTGGTTCGTCTGGGCCCATTTGTTCTGGTTCTTGGCACGAACCATGACCAATGGGCCTCGCTTCTGGCCCACAACCATTGGTCTCGGTTCATGGCAGGAACCGGGACAGAAGGATGGCCTTTAGTCCCGGTTCCAGCCACGAATCGGGACCAATGAGTTGCCTATATATACCCCATCGCTGGCGAGCAGAGCACTCCACAGTGCTCTGTTTTTTGCTAGCCGGCGAGGGGGGTGGCATTGGGTGCTCTAGCTCACCTCCTATGCACATGAGGTGTTCGATGAAATGACCGAGCCACATTAGTTAAGCTTTCTCCTCTCGAAGCTCGACCTCCGAGCTCCATTTTTTTCCGAGATTTGTCTAGGTTTAGCGGTCCGTCATACCCCGTCCTCGTCTTCACCGCCGTCGATCGCCCGCGCCGATCTCGTCGCCGGCACCACCGTGGTGAGCCTCTTGTTCTTATCTTCTTTCTGAAAGAAAAAAATCTTACTTTAGATACATACTTGTCTAATTTTCTTACTTTTGACACACATAATTATATATAATACACGCAGATGAACCGGCAATGGATGTACGGTGACAGACACACCTCTGAGTACATTAAGGGCCTGCATAATTTTCTCGAAGTGGCTGAGGCAAACAAGCAGATCACCGGAAGAAGCCCGCCATGTGTACCGGTGATCACGTACTTGCTATGGTCTCTCATTTACACATAATATTTGGAACGGGTCCCGACGGACTAGCTGTTCTGAATGACGCTGAGGGACGCGCACCCATGTGGAAGAAGAAATCTATATTTTGGGACCTACCCTACTGGAAAGAGCTAGAGGTACGCTCTTCAATCGACGTGATGCACGTGACGAAGAATCTTTGCGTGAACCTGTTAGGCTTCTTAGGCGTGTATGGGAAGACAAAAGATACACCTGAGGCACGGGAGGACCTGCAACATTTGCACGAAAAAGACGGCATGCCTCCAAAGCAGTATGAAGGTCCTGCCAGCTACGCTCATACCAAAGAAGAGAAGGAAATCTTTTTTGAATGCCTGCTCAGTATGAAGGTCCCGACTGGCTTCTCGTCGAATATAAAGGGAATAATAAATATTCCAGAGAAAAAGTTCCAGAATCTAAAGTCTCATGACTGCCACATGATTATGACGCAACTGCTTCCGGTTGCATTGAGGGGGCTTCTACCGGAAAACGTCTGATTAGTCATTGTGAAGCTATGTACATTCCTCAATGCAATCTCTCAGAAGGTGATCGATCCAGAAATCATACCAAGGCTAAGGAGTGATGTGGCGCAATCTCTTGTCAGTTCCGAGCTGGTGTTCCCACCATCCTTCTTAAATATCATGACACACGTCCTAGTTCATCTAGTCGACGAGATTGTCATTCTGGGCCCCGTATTTCTACACAATATGTTCCCCTTTGAGAGGTTCATGGGAGTCCTAAAGAAATATGTCCGTAACCGTGCTAGGCCAGAAGGAAGCATCTCCATGGGCCATCAAACAGAGGATGTCATTGGGTTTTTTGTTGACTTCATTCCTGGCCTTAAGAAGATAAGTCTCCCTAAATAGCGGTATGATGGGAGACTGACTGGAAAAGGCACGCTAGGAGCGGACTAAATAATATGCAGGGACGGGCATTCTTGGTCTCAAGCACACTACACAGTTCTACAGAACTCTACCTTGGTGAACCCGTATGTCGATGAATATAAGAACAGTCTGCGCTCCAAACACCCGAAGTAGTGTGACAACTGGATTACATATGAACACATCAGGACTTTCAGCAGTTGGTTGGAAACACGTCTCAGAGGTGACACCACTGTTCGTGATGAGTTGTACTCATTATCCAGGGGACCATCTTCGACTGTATTGACTTACAAAGGATATGAGATAAATGAGAATACATTTTACACGATCGTCCAAGATCAAAAGAGCACCAACCAAAACAACGGTGTCCGCTTTGATGTAACAACCGAGAGGGGAAAGGACACATATTATGGTTACATAATGGACATATGGGAACCTGACTATGGACATGATTTAAAGGTCCCTTTGTTTAAGTGCAAATGGGTCAATCTATCAGGAGGCGGGATACAGGTAGACCCATAGTACGGAATGACAACAGCGGATCTGAACAATCTTGGGTACACTGATGAACCGTTCATCCTAGCCAATGATGTGACACATGTTATTTATGTGAAAGACATGTCTACCAGACCGAGAAAAAGAAAAGATAAGGAAGAGAATACATCATACGATGAGCCAAAGCGCCATATAGTTCTTTCAGGAAAAAGGGACATTGTGAGTGGAGGGCAAGACAGACATGTCTGAAGATTATGAAAAGTTTCATGAAATTCCTCCCTTCAGGCTAGGCTACCCCGCCGCCGTCGCCGTCGCCTTTGCCCCCGAGCCCACGCCGACGTCGTCCGCCGCCCTCGAGCCCACGCTGTCGCTGGCCGCGCCCCTGCGCCACGCGCCGTCGCCG
>NC_041392.1:550247569-550252108 GCF_002162155.2 Triticum dicoccoides | reverse complement strand
AGTTAGATGTGTAGTTAATTTAGTTGTTGTAATTTAGATGTGTAGTTTAGATTTTTTTTGGGTGATATTATTATTGAATATGCAAATGTTTGTATGTTCATATGCAAAGAATATGTCAATTTTTTCATAGAATTTTCATGATTTTTTTCTGTTGTAATTTTGTTCATAGAGTTTTTATGATTTTTTTTCATAAATTTTTTATGTATATGTTCATATTGTGTAGGAATCTGAAAATTGTGTATGATCAAAGTCATTTATGAATGTTCATATTTAGAAGAAAAAGAATGAGAGAAAAAAGGAAAATAAGAAGAGGAAGAATAAGAAGAAGAGGAGGAGAGGAAGAAGAGGAGAAATAAATAAGAAAATGAAAAATAATAAAAAAAGAGTAGAAGAAGAAGAAATAGAGGAGGAGGAGAAGAAGAAATAGAATATCTATTCCTTCTTCTTCTCCTCTTTTTTTTTCTTTTTTTCTTCGATCTCCTTCTCTATTCCTTTCTTCTTCTTCTATTTTTTTCTTCTTCTTTCTCTTCTTATTTTTTTATCGGGTATGTCATTGTTGATATACGTACCCCCTCCCCGATAACTTTTAGTAAGTACTACTTAGAAAGTGTTTAATAGAATTAGTTATAAAAATAATAGAACTAGTTAAACTAGCTAGTTTATTTTTAGTAAGTACTACTTGATTATATTTATAGTAAGGAAATTAATAGAACTAGTTTGTTTTTTTAGTTAAAGCAATTATTCCCGCATCGACATCGACGATGCCTATCCCGCATCCTCGTCGTCGATTCAGAGGAGGAGGCCGGCTTGATCAGAGGGGCCATGTCTGGGACTGGGCTCCGCCGGGCTGGTTTTGGGAGGTGCTACCTTCCGGGGGGCGTAGGTTGGTGAGGAGCCAGCCCGTCGTTGACCCGATCCTTGTTTGGTGGCGATCGCGTGGGCCAGTGGCGGTGCAGAGGCTTCCGGACACCGCGGAGGTGGTACGTCACCATGTCAGCGAGGAAGACCAGCACGTCCGTCGCTACATGGCTGCGTTGGAGGGCAGGTTCAACAATACCTGGCAGGTTCTTCAAGGATCTCACTGGAGCTATGATCTTGTGATGGTTCCTTCCCTTTGGGTGTCCACCGCCCGTGCCGATACCCGTCGGGTGCTACAGTTCTAGTTGTACTGGCGATGCTATATGTATGATAGTATTCGAGGTGTATTAGTGATAATATTCGATGATGTACGGACGCATGGAGATGATGTAGTTTTGCTTATAATTGAATGCATCCTAATTTGAATACTACTTTATTTTGCGATTTGATTTTGCTTATTGAATGCTCAAATTGGAAAACTACTCATACTTTGAATGCTATAATTGGAGAGCACTATGCAAGGCATATGCATATGATTAGTTGATAGCTTATAGGGTTTTTGTTTTCACAGAAATCTAGGAGCCCCCGGCCCCTCCATCATCCCCGCCGTCGTCCCCGTCACCGACCCCCTCCGACATCGAGGTGAGACCAGCCAAATCCTCTTTTAGAAAGATAATTAAACGATATTTTGGGTTGACTTTAAGTCTGTCGAGTCTCCACCATATATGAGAGGACGAAGAATCCCGACTGTTGTCGTGGGGGTCGCTTCTCCTTCGTTCCCGTGTGCTAGACATTTTGGGTGTAATGCACTCCGAGGACAAATGGAGGAGCGACCATCACCAGCGGTCGAATGTATACACCACGTGAGCTGAGAGTTTTCAAGAAAAGATTCGACAAACCGATAGTCAACCCGTGATGAATAATAATGATCTAATTTAGTTTTTGTAGTACATATATTTAATTGTACAAGTTTAATCTTTAAATTATGAACGTAGGAAATGTCATCATCGGACGACGAAAGTCCCCCGGGGGAGTGCGGGTGGTGCCACGACGATCAAGATTTGTGCGACAGGCCTCACCTGGACGATGATCGGCGCTTCAGCATTAAGCTCGAGGAGACCTTCGATGTTGAAACGGTACGCAACAGTGACAAGTGTTTTTTTTCGTAATTAAGCATGACTTCAACTATTTTAATGTGTAATTTTCATCTTTTACAATTCGAGTATAGCTTATCCCATGCCATGCAAGACGTTGTGTCTTGGAGAGGATGGATTTTGAAGACCATGAAAATTTTGAAACAAAGAAAATTCACCTAAGGACCCATCATGATGTGGATTTTAAAGTAAATCTGTATAATGCTGAGAGCGTAACCCATTTTGGTCGCAAAAATTGGGAAGCATTTTGCAAGATGTATGGTTTTGATGAGGGTATGCTTGTCATCATGGATCTTGGTGATCCTGAAATCGAGCAAGGCAATATGGACATTTGGGTCCTTGTTGATAGGCCTTCAGTTCTACCGCTATGTGAGTTTCTCAAACATAGTTATTAGCTAATTTATATTGTTTATTTCAAAATAGTTGGCAGCTTATTTCCATTGACAGCTTATTTTGATTGTTCAAACAATATGCGAAACATGGTAGACAAAACCCACTACACCGATGGCTCCGAATTAACTTATCAGGAGAAAATTCATCTGGTCGAATTTTGTACTGATATTGAAAATTACAATATCTACAATCAAACTCCTCAACATTATGGTCAATACGTGCCACTAGTGCACGTGTTGAACTACGATAACTACCATGGAGATATCCTGGTAAGATATTTTACTATTACGACATCCGTGCATCTTTTGCATATTTCTAAAACTAGTACATCATTGCTAACTATGAAGTTATTACTATATTTTTCAACAGAGAATCCCAGAGGATTGTGTGCCTCATTTGATGTATCAGAATGGCAGCCTTCGTGTTTTGAACATATATCCAGGTCATCCTACGAATCTCAACTCTTCATACCGGATTTCTCAAAGAAGTGGAGACATGCTAATCAGTAAATGGAAAAAATGTATGGACATTCGTAAGGAGGTTCTTGGAAGCAAAAGGATGCGAAGCGCAAGAATTGAAGACATGATGATCTCCATTCTCCATAATGGAGAGTCAGGGTCTATATTATTTTATGTTATTTTACCTTAAAGAGGGTATCTAGGTCCTACCTAATACTGGTGATCATGTGCTAAGAACAAAGTAGGGTTGGTTCGATGACTATCAGGATGATGATCGTATGACTTGTTATTAATAACGAGTAGAAGTTGTATGATGATGATTAGTAAGACTTGTTATTATGATGATGCATGATGTGAGCATGAAGAGTTATTATATATCTGTGGATGAAATGAACATGGATTGGATTGAAGTGAAGACAACATGCATGTGGTGCATGTCGAAAGTAGTACAATCCAAACTTGATCAAGTTAGGATTAGTATTACTTTCGACATGCACCACATGTTGCCTCACTTCAATCTAAGTCATGTTTAGGCATAGCAGTAGCAATAGCACGGAGATAAGAGAGGACACATCTCTCTATTAGCTACCTACACGAACCTAAATTAACCCCCAAAATCCCTAAACCACCTCCTTTAAAAAAACAGACGCTGAAATGCTGACGCGTGGAAGCTTATTGGTCCCGGTTGGTGCTACCAACCGGGACCAAAGGCCCTCCTACCTGGGCTCGCCGGAGCGGCCACGTGGAGGCCCATCTGTCCCGTTTTGTATAAAAACCGGGACTAAAGGCCTAGGGTATTAGTAACGACCCTTTAGTCCCGGTTCCCCAACCGGGACAGATGGGCTTTATGAATCGGGACAAATGGGCCTTTTTCTACTAGTGGCCATGAGAGAGCCTCTTTGGTCGTCACCACAACGATATCACATGGCACAACTGTTCGACGTCATCGATCGCGCTAGATCAACCACAAATAGAGCCTCTCTCTGGTCATCGCCACAATGATATCATGTGGCATAGCTGCTTGACGTCATCATCCACGAGGAAGACAAACATATATACATGTGTTTTTGGGTGGCAGGGACTCGAATGAATTAGGGATATGAACAGGGACCGTATCACAAAGGTACACCCACTCGGCTACCCGTTGGGCGCGATCGGATTACAGACAAATAGGGAGGCATGGCAGTACCGCAAAGCACGCGCGTATCCAAGACCGTATATTGGACCATATATGTTCTTTTTTATAACTACCATACATGTCATATTTGTGTATTCCAAATGTGCATTTGAGCATTTTGCAAGTTCCGGGATGATTGTGTTACTCTCTGGGGTGTCGAGGAGGCCACGTGGAGGTTCTCTATCGAGGGGTGGCGAAGGTGACGCTGTAGACGCAGAGGCGCACAACAGCATGGCGACGGTGCTCCCGCTTGATGTGGGGTGCCCAACAACTTGGTGGGGGGTGCTCAGCCGCTCGGCGTGGAGGCGTGATGCCCGTCGTGATCTATTTTGATGGTCACTATGACGGCTGTTAGTAGAAGGAGCAAGCTCCGCGACTGGATGGGTGTCGGGTCACCGTGGTCCCTTTCAGCACCGGAGGGGTAGCAGCCAGGGTTGTCGAGGGAGATGGCAATGGGGCCAGCGAGGAGGTCGCAGTGGCTAGAGGCGAGGACAGGGGA
>NC_041392.1:550239462-550247367 GCF_002162155.2 Triticum dicoccoides | reverse complement strand
AGCCTCCCACCTCGCCTATGGGATCGGAGTGCTCAGGAGAGGCGAGAAGTAGCGCCACCGAGGTGCCAGGGGGGAGGGCAGATTCCTCCTCCAGGAGGGCCATGATCATGGTAAGGTCATCCACCCCAAGGGCTACGGACAACGGTTTGACGCAAAGGGGTGGTGGTGCGGCAGCGGTGGTTGTACATCACATGTAGCTATTGGGGTCGTGAAAAAGGGACGACGACAACACATAAGTGACTTCGGATGGTAGTGCTACTCAAGCACCCGGTCTCGAGTTTTGGGGTGAAAGCCTAGGCCTGAGCCGAGTTGATTATACGAGGCAATGATGGTGTTTTGACATTATTACCTTGTTGAAGACATTGCTCAGACTGTTTTTTTTTCAATGTGAAAACCTAGATTCTGGCCTTGCGTTATTGAACCCGATGACAGCAACACTTGAGTGTCACTATCTTGTTGAAGACGTTGCTATTGAAGAACCTTATCGTACGTGTGTATCATGAGATAGTTGGTGCGGATATAATCATTAATGTAGTTTGTCTCGATGCAGATCTTATCGCCCTTGTTGGAAAAGACGGAGGACCAAATATGTATTTTTCTTTGTTCCTCGTGACCCGTCCGTGACAACAATAGGGCGAAGGCCCGGTGCTGAAAGGACCGCGCTATACGCTGCCCGAGCTTCGACAGCGCAGGACGACGGCGGGGGAGCCTTCAGTCTTGCGAGGATAGGAATAGGATAGGGCCAATGTGTGGCGAGGCCCCAAGCAGCGGCGGCGCCTGCAGGCCCCAGCGGCAGTCGGCACGAAGCAGCGCCGCCGTTCTGCGGCGAACAGGTACACGCGTGTGCTATGTCTATCTGCTTCATCTTCTGCGGGGATTTGGCGAAATCCAATCTGTATCTACTCGGTTCGAGTTACTACTTTGTAGCGGATTTTATTTTTCGTTCGAATTCATGTGCATACTCGAGCTTTGATTCCCATTCGGAGCAAAAATCACTCTTGTAAAAACATTTAACTCAATCTGACTGGACATTAAGCATGCAAATCTGTTGAGCTTTATCCCTCCGATGGTGCTTACAGAGATACTACTACACAACAGACCTAGAGAAAAATTACATGAAATGCTACTGCAGCAAGAGAATATCAGTAATACGTTTGGAAATGCTAGTAACTGAATTCCAAAAGGAAACCACCAATAAGTTTTTTTTGCCTGGGCACCAGTAAGGTAGTTACATCACTTTACTTCTTTGGATGCACTTCTTTCACTGGCTGCCATCCTTCCAAATCTTTGCTTCATCTGGCACGCATGTGTGAGGCCGCGTGCTTGATTCGAAGGATCTCAGTAGAAACTTGTCCCATATCTGACCGGTCTTTTTTTTGGAAGATCCAGCAAATTGCTGGCTGATTGATGATTAGCAGGAAGCAACGGAAGATAAAATGGTGGGGCTCCTAAGATCAAGGGTGAAAAGGAAATGAACTGAAAATAAAGAAAAGTACAGCCCTATTGGCTGCCAGAGAATTAACAATCTCTCATGGAGGTTCCCCAAAAGGGGGCTCAATGCAGTTTGCTCCGGCTGGGCGCCATAGCTCCATTGCTCGTATGATTGCGGTGACAAACTCGTGTGCGGAGGCGATCTTGCCCCTGAAAGTGCACTTGTTCCTTTCCTGCCAAATCTCGCATAGGACCAGCATTTGCATTCATGTGCAGATTCGAGCTTTGATTCCCATTTCGGATCCCAAATCACCTTCTAAAAACATTTAAATCAATCTGATTGGACATTTGAGCCTTAATCCCTTGGATGGTGCTTACAGAGTTACTACTCAATAAAACTAAAAGGAAAATTACATTAAATGCTATTGCAGCAAGAGAATATTACTGTTTGGAAATGCCAGTAACTGAATCCTAAAAGGAAAACACTGTAAGGTAGTTACATCACTTTTCTTCTTTAGATGCGCTTCTGTTGCAAGTTGCCATCTTCCAAATGTTTGCTTCATCTGGCACGCATTTGTGAGGCCGCGTGCTTGATTCTAAGGATCTCAGTAGAAACTTGTCCCATATCTGGCCGGTCTTTTGGTGGTGTCGCGGAGCAAGAGAGGCCGATTGCAATCAGTGGGATAACACAATTCTTCATCAGGTCTGCTGCATTCATATCATCTTGTAGCATTGTGGGATCAACAACCTCATGAATATTCTTTGTAAATGCTCTATCAACAAATTCATGAAGGCTTATACCATCACTGAATTTATCATCAGTTGGACTGCACCCTGTTATCAGTTGTAACAGAAGCACCCCAAAACTGTAGACATCACCCTTGGTTGATATCTGTTCACTCATGCCGTACTCTGCATTGACATTGCAAACACAATAAAATTAGAGGATAATCATTATTTGTACAACTCTATAAACAGAACTATTTTATTTTGAGAATAAGCTTATCAAACCTGGTGGAATGTATCCTATGGATCCTTTTAGGTGGCAGGCACTTATTGATCTGTCTTGATGTGCATTTGGTGCGCTGAACAAAAATTTTGCTAGGCCAAAGTCGATGACGTATGCAGCCATATCAAGACCCAAAAGAATATTGCTTGGCTTCAAGTCGCAGTGTATAATTGGAGATGCACACTGGTTGTGAAGATAATCCAAAGCAAATGCTACATCCAAGGCTACATTAATCCTTTGGCTTAATGACAGAGTATTTCTTTCACCATGTTCATGATCCGCCGGATGTAGCCACATTTCTAGGTTACCATTTGGCATGTATGGGAACACTAGGGCCTTGAAATCTGCCCCAGTATGATCCACTGAAGAGCATGAAGTAATGATTCTTACAAGATTTCGATGGCGCACATTACGAAGGGCTTCACACTCTGCTATGAAGCTCCTATGTGCTCCATAAATGTCAAGGTCAAAAATCTTGATGGCAACTTGATCTTGAAACTGGAGACTGCCCTTATAAACCCTTCCAAATGATCCAGAACCAATTAAGTTTGCAGAAGAGAATCGATCAGTTGCCCTTACAACGTCTTCATATGATACGTTCTTTATGTGCTCGTTGACATGTTGTAAATGGGGATTGGATTGCATTCTCTTCTTCCGAGAAATTACCACAATACATGACAAAATAATTATAGTGACAACAACAATCGGCAACACAATCGCTAGGACCAGAACCAATGACTTGTGTTTTCTTTTCTTGTCAACCAGTGCAGAACAAAGGGACATGCCTCCTGTTGGAATGCTTGTACAGAGATGATAATTTCCTTCAACTGACACTGCACCAGCAATGTCGAAAACACCACCTCTTGGAACTTCACCATGAAAATGGTTGAAGGATAAATTGAGGTACTGGAGGGATTTCAAGGATTTGAGGGGCTCTGGTATTTCTCCGGATAAATTATTCTGAGAAATATCCATATTTTTTAAGTTGGATAATCTGGCAATAGACTGTGGAATGCTTCCTACAAAGAAATTGCTTTGCATGTCAAGATACTCCAGATCCACACACTGGCTGAGAGTTGACGGGACGTTGCCAGACAGCCTGTTATTTGACATGTTCATTTTCTTCAGATGAATGAGGCTACCAACTTCCTCTGGCATTCTTCCCGACAAATAATTGTATGACAAGTCTAACTCTTCAGAGAGTGTAGAGATTTTGAAGATCTTACTTGGTATTGGCCCATCCAGTGAGTTGTGAGCAAGATTGAGTATTTTGAGTCGAGTACATCTTGCTAGACTTGCGGGTATCCTTCCACTAAAGTTGTTGTGATCCAATTCCAGCATACTCAACTGGACGAGATTACCAGTAATATCTGGAATTAGGCCTGAAAGCATGTTCTGTGAAAGGGATAGATCAACCAAACTTTGTAAATTCCCAAGTGTTGCTGGTATATTGCCAGTGAGACTATTGTTACTCATGTACAAGATGTTGAGGCTCTTAAGGTTACCAACCTCCGATGGTATAGGTCCAGAAATGTTGTTGCTACTTAGCAGCAACCACTGAAGACTATTGGAAAGATTACCGATTGAACTTGGCAGTTTCCCTTGGAGATTGTTGCTATCCAGCATCAGTTTAGTTAACCTAGTACAATGTGAGAGTGAAGAGACAAATCCCCAATCACCTGCCTCTAGGTTGTTGTGTGCCAAATCAAGTTGCTCTAAATTTGGCAATGAACCGAAGAATGGTATGGATCCAGTAAAGCTATTATGATTCAGGTAAAGCATGTATAGGTGGTAAGCTTTGAGGAGGGAGGCTGGGATTGGGCCATCAAAATTGTTCTTTGAGAGCAACAAGGCCTGAATATTCGGGAGCGTGTAGCCTATGTCAAATGGCAATCTTCCGATTAATGAGTTTTCCGATAAGGTAAGAATTCTCAGGGATGACATGTTGAGGAGAGACAGTGGAATTGGCCCAGATAAGTTGTTCACGCTCAAGCTCAGTTTCTGCAGTGTTGGAATGTAGCCTAAGCTCTCTGGGATGCTCCCAACTAACTGATTATCTGTGAGACGAAGATGAACTAGGGAGGAAAGGTTCCCTAATGAGAAAGGTATCCTTCCTGAAAGATGGTTGTTCCTTAAATCAAGATATTTAACAGGGGGGGATGTGGCAGTAACAGGAGGTACTGAACCAACAAAACTGTTCTGTTGGAGGCAAATGGCAATAAGCGACGAGGTGGTGAAGAGAGCCTTGGGGAGTTCTCCAGTAAAATTATTTCCCATGAGTCTAAGTACCTGAAGAGCTGAACTATTTGCCAAGGACTCTGGGATGACCCCTGTGAGAGCATTCCTCCCAAGATCGACGTACGTGAGGACATGGCTGCTGCCCAGAGATGGCGGCATGTTGCCGGTGAGCCCGTTACTAGCGAGAACTAGTATGCGCAGCTCAGGAAGATTTCCAAAAGCAGAAGGGATGCCCCCTTGGAGCTTGTTGTTGCTAAGGTTAATCTCTTGAAGATATTTGCATTGACTAAGGCTAGGTGGAATCTCTCCATGGAGGGAATTGTTCCCCAAACCCAGGACCTGGAGCTGGGAACATGCAGAGAGTTCAGACGGGATGTTACCTTGCAAAGCGTTCATGCTGAGGTTGAGGTCGGCGAGTTGGGTCAGGAGGCCGAGCTCGGACGGTATGCCGCCGTGGAAGCTGTTGTTTGATAGGTGGAGCCTCGCCAGCGAAGTGAGGTTGGCAATGCAAGGCGACATGGAGCCTGATATGCCTTGTGATTCAAGGTCCAGTGCAATGACACGCAATGGCGGCATTGCGCTGCACATGACCCCACGCCAGTCGCAGAATTCCCGGGAAGCGTCACTCCATGAATCCAAAACTCCGGGTGGTCCGGAGAGCTGGGACTTGAAGCAGAGCAGGGCCTGTCTATCATTTTGGGATTCATCGCAGATGGCTAGTGGCAGGCTGCAAAAGAAGCCGAAGAGGCAAAGGAACCTAGCAAGGCCTGTGAACAAAGATGCCATTGCTGTGACTTGGAGCTACACTGCGCGAGACCAAACGTCGATCTCCTTTGGAAGAAGATGTCTACCCGTGGCGGTGGCGTCTAACTGTAGATTGCAGATTTAAGTAAGCAGTACGCATATGTGCAGTTCTTTCGGGGAAAGAAGAGCATATGCTGGGTGCAGTCAAATCAACATACGTTTCCATGGGAAATGGGACGTTGACATCCATCATCCATGAACGCATGCTCTGCTTTGGGATTGGTACGAGTTGATTTTGCTGGAGCCAGTCGTTGATCTGATCCACTTGTACGTACGAGTTGATTCCTTGCTAGGTACTATGGTATATGGAATCCTCGCAACTGAGACTGGCAGACCTGCGTACGGACTTTGTAGGATATTTGACACTTGAGGGTGTTGATCACGATCCTTTTGCGGCTCGGCTCTGACCTGGAGCACAATAGCTGCCTCAAGTCTTCGCATGGTGGTGGTGGTGGTATGAACGCACGCCTTGTCATTTTTTGTATGTTTTTTTTTCAATTCCATTTGATGGTCAGGCCTCGATGAATGCACATATATAGTAGTACTAGTAGTTAATTTTGTCGGTGGGGAAGGTACCAGGCAAGTGCCTCGCTGAGGCACGACATTTCTGATACTACTATAAATACCCATACAAGCCGCTAATTTAGAGGCACTCACCACAGATCGACTTGCTTCTGAGCTTTGACAGATCGAACTAACTGCCCTGTAGGTAGCCAGTGAGAAATGGCACTTGCTCCGGGCTGGTCTCCGTCTCTGCGCTCCCTGGTGTGGCTCATGTCGCACAGAAATCCACATCTGAGCTCTTTCTCCTCTTCCGCCGCCGCGGCCGCCATACAGCCGGCGGCTCCAGGAACTGCCATTCCAGCTGTTCGTGCCGTTCAGCCTCCAGCCGCTCCAGGTACGTAGCTTGCTACTAACCCACTCAATTAGTTACTACTCCTTCTGTTCCTAAATATAAGTCTTTGTAGAGATTTTGCTATGAACAATATATGGATGTATATAGATGCATTTTAGAGTATAGATTCATTCACTTTGTTCCGTATATGGTCCATAGTGAAATCTCTTCAAAAACTTATATTTAGGAACACAGGGAGTAGTATGTAGTATGTACTTTCTGCACGCATGTGCGGGAATTTTTTTATGTCATTGATACGTGCTAATTGTTACAACTACTCTCTATCAGATTCGAGTTGTAGCCGGTCCGTTGCCCCGGAGCAAAAGGTTCTTCACCCACTTCCATCCAGCACACCTAAAATTCCAATCCACAAGCCTTCTCGTCGTCCCACCAGCGAACATCCTAAGAACATGATTCATCCTAGTAGAGAACCTCAACTTGTAACCAACACGCCGCAGATGCGCAGCCTCGAAAGCCCCACGCACCTGATTCCTGGTGGTTCATGCAGCGCACTTCAGTCTCTGACCGACAAGCGTTTGCCGGCAAAACGTGATGATTACAAAGATCCCAAAAGCCCCAGGTTTAGCTCTTCCAGCCACTTCCCTGACCAGCCGACTCCTGAACCTATCGGCGAGTCTTTGACGCCCACCCTGCAAGATCCTCCACACTCGGTCCCTGGTGAATCGTGCAGCACACTTCAACCTGTAACCTGCAAGCCTTCGCTGAAAGCAGATCCCGATCACGAAGCCGGCGGCGAAAATTCTGATGTTCAAGTTCCCAGAATTCCAAAGATTAGCCCTATCCCCAAGGATAGCACTTTCCATGATCCGCCGCACCCACCTGCTGACCCATAGTTCCCCAAGGACAAGGGCGAGGTGCGACAACCATGTAATCTCACTACTGTCATACTGTGAGTGATATTTGTAATGTTCATATCAACTTTATCAAATTACAAATAAAGGTGTGCGTTAGATTTTTGGGTTCAAAGGAATGCCAATTATCTTTGTTGTTTTACATTTTAGTTAGTTACCGAAAAAGGCTTTCGCCCCGCTTTATAAATAAAGCAACCACCGAGCACAAAGTCCACAAGGTATCAACCGAAACACACACACACACCCAACGCCACCACGCGAAGGTCCAACACAAATGCACGAAACACAACACACAACACAGGTTCAGCTGTGGGCACATCACAACAAGCCCAACATAGCAACAAGGACAGCACAGACAACAAACGGCGGTGGCGCCGAAGATGAAGAGGAGCTAATCTGACTCAGGCGGTGGTGGGGGAAGCGGAGGAGCCATCCGGAGAGCCATCGCGTGAAGCTGGGTGATGATGGAGGTGATGGCCTTTCTCTCCCTGGGACGGCTAAGCGGCCGCCAAAGCTGCAAGTAACCAGACCATTTGAACGAAGCATCAATAGCACGACGAAGAGGGATACGCTGAATCACAAGTTTATTCCTAACAGTCCATAGCGTTCAGGCAAGGACCCCAATGGTCAGCCACCTAATGTGGCGCAACACGGAG
>NC_041392.1:550235544-550239158 GCF_002162155.2 Triticum dicoccoides | reverse complement strand
GGAGTTCGGCAAAGAGAGCGGGGAAGTTGGTATGGTCCCAGCTTCCACCCACAATCTCACGAAAACAGCTCCATAGGAACTGCGCAGACAAACAGGTGAAGAAGATATGGTTTGAATCTTCTTCAGGCCCACAGAGCGGGCAACGCCCATCACCAGGGCCATTGCGCTTCAGAACCTCAACGCTAGAAGGGAGGCGGCCGCGAATCCATTGCCATAGGAAGATCCTAATCTTCAAGGGGAGGCGAATCTCCCAGATGGAGGAAAGAGCCTCATGGCCGAGCGAGGGGGCGATGCCCAGATAGAGAGATTTGGCGGAGAATTGACCGGACGGCTCGAGGCGCCACCTGGCACGGTCATCGTCAGACGTGAGATCCGGCTCATGGAGAGCAATATAGTCGAGCAACTCCTGCCAGTCCGCATTTTCAGCAGGACCAAAAGGCCTCCGGAACGCAAGCCGCCCTAAGTCAATAAGGGCGGTCGCCACGGAGATCCGAGGGACAACCGCAATGGAGAACAGGTTCGGAAAGCGGGCCGCCAGGGGCGAGTCACCAGTCCAGCGATCGAACTAGAACAGCGTGGCGGTGCCGGAACCAATCTCGATTGAGGTCCCGATCCGGAGGACAGGGAGGAGCTGAATGATGGATTGCCAGAACTGGGAGCCCCCAGATCGCTGACAGAAGGCAAGAGGCTGGCCTCGGAGGTATTTCTGCTGAATAATGCGTAGCCACAGGCCACCATCTCCGTTGCTAATCCGCCAGAGCCACCGAGTCAGAAGAGCAATATTCATGCGTTTGGAGGACATGATCCCAAGGCCGCCCTGGTCGCGAGGTTTGCAGATCTCCGACCACCCGACCATGTGATATTTCTGCTTATCACCCTCACCGGCCCAGAAGAAGCGCCCCTGAACGGTGGCAATCTCGTGATGAAGAGTCTCCAGAAGGTTGTAGAAGCTCATGATGAATAATAGGAGGCTGGAGAGGGACGAGTTAATGAGCACCTTACGGGCCGCTTTCGAGAGCCACCGACCCTGCCAGTGCTCGATCCGGTGTTGGAGCTTCCCCACCGTGGGGCGTAGCTCGGCCACCGTAAGCCTGGCGTCACTAAAGGGTATCCCCATATAAGTCGTGGGGAAGCACCCAAGCTGGTAGTTAAGCCGATTCGCTATGCTCTGTCGCTCGTCTTGGGCGTAGCCCATGACCATAACCTCACTCTTGTCGAAGTTGATCCTAAGGCCGGACATTCGCTAGAAGCACAATAAGAGGAACTTGAGGTTCGAGATATCACTCTCAGAGCCCTCCACCATGATAATGGTGTCATCTGCATATTGGAGGAGGGAGATCCCGTTGCCTCCAACAAGCTGCGAGACAATCCCCTTAATGTGTCCCGCCGCCTTGGCCTTATCGAGAATGGCCGCCAGCGCATCGACAACTATGTTGAACAAGAATGGGGAGAAGGGGTCGCCCTGGCGGACCCCACAGAACATGGGGAAGAACGGGCCGATCTCCCCATTAATGTTCACCGCGCCCGAAGAGACCATCTGCATTATTCTGGTCACCCACCTATCGTCGAAGCCCTTTTGAAGCAAACATTCCCGAAGGAAGGTCCAGCTGACCGTGTCATAAGCCTTGTGGAACTCCAGTTTCAGGAAGACTACCTTGAGGTGTTTGGAGTGCACCTCATGGAGAGCTTCGTGGAATACTAGGACTCCATCAAGGATATAGCGGCGCTGGATGAAGGCCGACTGATCAGGGTGAGTGATCCGGTCAGCTATAGGGGCCACCCTAGTGGCGTACCCCTTGGCGAGGATGCGGAAGATGACGATAATCGGCCGAAATTGCCGGATGTCCGAGGCTCCCGTCACCTTAGGGATGAGAGTGATTACCCCATAATTCAGCCGACCGAGGTCAATGGTCCCAGCCATGAAATCGTCGAATAGGGCCATCACCTCAGGTTTGATCACCTCCTAGAAGGTTTGGAAGAACTTCACTGGGAGGCCATCTGGGCCTGGAGCCGAGGAGGGGTTCATGCCCTTAATAGCCGCCCAAACTTCCACCTCCGATAACGGGGCCGTGAGGGTCGCGTTATCCGCAGGCGAGACGCGGTAGTGGGCAGGCCAAATATCTTGCGCAAGGGCAAGACCTCCCCGAGGGGAGGCAGAGAATAGGTCTCTGTAGAAGCCATCCACATGTGCCCGGATGTCCTCCGGCCGCTGAAGGAGGGTCGGACCATCCCACAGGAGGGGGATGGAATTGCGGCGCCTACGACCATTAGCAATAGCCTGGAAGTAGGCGGTATTAGCGTCCCCCTTGAGGACCCAATTCTGCGTACCTCGTAAGCACCAGTAGGCCTCCTCATCAGTGTAGATGACCGTGAGCTGATCTTCCAAGTCGTATCTGAGCATCCATTCGTCTGCCGAAAGACCATCAATGTCAGCCCGCAGGTCGAGGGCCTGGATGCCCTCAAGAAGAGCCTTCTTCCGCTCACGAATGTCCCGACCCACGTTTGCACCCCACCCTTTCATAAATTGCCGCGACCGCTTGGCGCAGAAATGCCAAGAATCGACGGCCGACAGGGTCCTATGGGGGGCGTCCCACGCCTCCCGCCACCTGGCGATCACCGCGGCGGTGAAGCCTGGTTGACGCAACCAGAAGGTCTTGAAACGAAAGCGTGGCGGCAGAGGGGGGCGCTCATTCTCCGAATAGAAGAGAAGGGGAACGTGGTCGGAACCAATCCGCGTAATCACCTGCAGCGATGCTAGGGGACATCGAATGTCCCACTCAGGGGAGGCAAAAACTCGATCGAGGACCGAGCGAGTCGGATCAACTTGGCGGTTAGTCCAAGTGAACCTGGCCCCGACACGATCGAGTTCCCGCAACCCCATATCAGCGATGCAATCATTGAATAATTGCATCCGAGGAAAGTTCACTAGATTATTGCTCTTGTCTTCTTCTGTCCGGATGAGGTTGAAATCGCCGCCCACTACAACCGGAAACTGGGCCGACGCAACCTTCCTCTAGAGCTCAGCGAGGAAAGTCTCTGACCTGCGGTGGTCGGCCAGACCATAAACCGCAATGATCACCCATTTAAAATTTAAGGACCTTTCAAAGACCTCCATGCTAACAAAGAACTCGCCCCGGTCCATGCCCCCAACCTCAAGGGTGGCATCCTTCACACCTAGGAGGATGCCACCCGAGTGACCTGTACTCCCACTAGAAGGGAGCCAGTGCCAGGCGAACAGGTCGGAGCTCAGATGCTCAAGTTCCGACAGGGAGAATTCAGCACGCATTGTTTCTTGAATGGCTACAATGTCGATTCGCTCGGTTCGCATGTACTCAATGAGTTGGCGGCGCCGACCATCTTGGCCGAAACTGCGGATGTTTTAGAATAAGGCTCGCATCACGCATCCATCGGGGGGCTGCTTGACCCCAAGACACGTGAGGTGCTCTGGGCGGCGGTACGGGAGCGAGTGCGACCCCGGATCTCAGCCGGGGCGACTAACACGCGGGGAGGGGCGCTCGGGGCGGTCCCGAGCGACGCTCCCGCGGCGGGAGGAGGGCATGCACGGGCCTCGGCGAGCCGACCATCAAGGATCTCCCGTGCACGGATGGCTTCTA
>NC_041392.1:550231293-550235349 GCF_002162155.2 Triticum dicoccoides | reverse complement strand
GGGGCAACCTCCCCACGGAACACTATGGCCGAGTCCGCTGCCACCTTAGCGAGGTGGCCAAGCGGAGCCGACTCCAAAGCAGAAAAGGAGCATGTAGTAGAGGTTGTCGGGATGATCATGGTACCTGACTCGAGGTTCCGGGCAGTGGCCCGGAGGGCGGCCAGCTCGGAGATAGGAAGGACCGGGCCACCCGTCGGCCTGGCCGCCTCAATCCGAGCACTACGGCGTGAAGAGGACACCAGGGTCGAGGTCGAACAACCCCTCCTGGAGTAGGCCGCAGTCCGAGGGGGTGGGGGAGGACCAGCCACCGGAGTGGTCACCACCACTGCCAGGTCCACGGAAGCAGAGCTCCAAGGCGCCAGGAGAGGAGCAGGGGTCGTCACGCAGGGAACGCCAGGGGAGGGAGGTGGGTCCGCAGGAGCGTCATCCACCACGGGCGGATGGGCCAGCCGAGCTGGAGAGCCAGGCGTGATCTCCGGAGGCACCGGAAGCCAGGGCCGAGACCCCTAGCGGCACCAACTGGAGATCGGGCACGGGGAGGGGGGGTCGGGTCGAGCAGCGCTGGGTCGGCCCTGGCTGGAGACAAGGCGAAGATGCCGAGGGAGATGTCGTCGGGGGAGCGGTGTGAAGAGGCCGGAAAGACATGGAGGCTAGCATCAGAGGCGTCGAGGCCGTCATCAGGGACCGGGGGGCACCGCGTGGGTACAACCCGCCCCACCCCCACCCCTGGCGGCCGGCACATGCGGCTGGTCGTGGTGGGGGCTGTCCTCGAAGTCGTCATCGTCGTTCGAGCCAGAGGGGTGGCCGTGGCGAGGGTCGCGGTCGCTGCGATGGCCAACAGTGCCACCCCCATCTGGGCCGCCCCCAGGAAGCTGTCGTCAATGCGAGGGCGGCCAATGTGGTTGGGGGCTCGGGGGAGATGCGGAGGTCAAAGCCCTGGTCGTTGAAGAACACTCGGATGGTGGCACGGAGCTTGGAGGAGTCGAGAGATTTGACCTTAACCCGGACCTCCTCCTTGCGGAGGGAGAGCTCGTCGACCACCAACACCTTGCTGAGGATGCGAGACATGTTCCGGATGACCCGCTTGGAGCGGGCGATGTCCGGGAGGCCACCAATGAGGATCCAGGACGTGTCCAAGACCACGACCGCCAAGGGATCCCGCACCGGCATGGAGATGTCCACCACTAACTTGTAGAGAGCTAGGGTGATGTCTCCGCTGCGGGTGTCGTACTCGTGGCTGACCGCGTCCGGGAAGACGACCGAGAACTGGCCTCCAGAGAGTAAGGTGACTTGCCAATCCCAGGTGCAGAGATAGAGGTGGTTGAGCTCGGCCTCAATCATCTCCGGCGAGGCCACCCCATCCTTCACGGTAACAATGGCCAGGAGCGACGGTGAGGGGGCGGGGATGTCGGGCACCTCGATGTGGAAGTAGCCGAGGCCCTCAATCTCGTTCCCGTACATCATCAACTCCTCCGCCACCGGACGGTCAGGGCAAAGGAAGGCGGGATGGTCCGGGTCCGAGCATAGGTAGCAACACTGAGGGCGAGTACATGCCACCTGGGAGTGGCCGGAGAGGCCGCAGTTGAAGCACTTGACGAGGTCGCAGGAGCGGTCGTCGGGGAGGAGGGCGGTCATAGTTGAGGCGGCGAGATCTCGGGCTGCGCCATTGGCCGGGGCAGTGCCGTTTGCGCGTCCAAGACCGTGCTTCTTCTTGCGCTTGCCATCGGGCCAGCCCCGTCCCACCCCATTGCCGGCCGGGGGAAGATTCGGCTCACCCCGAGGTGGCTGGTAGCGGCAAACCACGGCGGCAATGGGAGGGGGGCTTGCTGCCCATGGGAGCGGCCAGGGGAGCGAGCGCGGCCGCCCTGGGCCGAGGAGCGGCTGGCATCCCGACAGCACAGAGAGGAAGGCGTCCAGCGTCGAGCATCACGCCGGTCTGCGGCTGGGGGAGGCGAGCGGGAGCGGGAGCGGCCACGGCGGTCCGCGCGAGGAGGAGATCGACGAGAGGGGGAGCGGCGGTCGTCGTTGGCGGGGGACCGGCGATTGCCGCGGGAGGAGAGCTGACGGCGGAGCTTAGACTCATGGCGAACCGCGTTAGGGGATGGGCGGGAGGAGTCGCACCGCTCCTCTGCACGGGAGGGTTCAGGGCGGCGGTCGTCGGCGCGCCGCTTGGGGCGCGTCCTAGCGTCGTGCCACTCGCGGGTCATGGGGGCCGGCGGCGATGGGGGAGGGAGCGGGGTGTTGGCGGCGGGGGTCGGGAGAATGAGGGTTAGAGCACGGGAGGAATGGGATGGGGGCGAGGGAAGCCCGCAGGCAGCCGAATAGGCCTGATGGCCGGGCAGGCCGGCCCACCAGGACCGCATCTAAAGCTGGGCCCAGAAGCGGAGCTGCTAGCACAGGCCCATGGCCTAAATCCAGACCCAACACTAGGGCGGCCCATGACCGGGCATCCCAGCCAGTGAGACGGGGCAGCAGCGATTAGGGTTTCCCCTAGTGGTGCGGGGGCTCCAGTGTCCATGGGGCGACGACGAGGGTGGCTGGGCGAAAAACGGAGCGAGGAGGTGCCAAAAGCCGCGATGAACGGCCGAAACGGCGAGTTGCGGGCGACCATCGGCGTAGATGACGCCGCCGGGAAGGAGGCAGGCCGGGAACCAGAGGAAGCTGCCGCCGAGCGCCATGAGGACTGGGCCTGACCCAGATCAGACCCCCCGCGACGCCCCACGCCGGAGCACGGCGGCGGCGAGCGGTACGCGACCCAAGGTCGGCCCTTTGGCCAGGCATCAGGAGGAGGGGGAGCGAAACCGGCTGGCGAGCATGGGGGGACTCCCCGACACGGCGCGTCAACCAGCATCGGGCACAGCACAGTCCGACGAGCGGCATCGACTCCCCGGCGGGGGCGGCAGAAGACGGGGCGGGCGGCCCAGCGGCCAGCGTCCGCGAGACATCGGGAGGCGTGGGGGCAGAGGTGCCCGGAGCAGCGCAGGGCGGCGGAGGCGATGGCGCCGACGAGCCAGCCGCGGCCGGCGCGGCATCGACGGGGTCGCGAGAGGAGAGCACCAGAGCCATCCGTTGTTATTTTTTTTTTAAAAAAGAATTAGTTAGTTTCCAGCCTTACATTGGTTTTCTTTTTGAGGAGTGGCAAAAGACAACTTTACATTGTAGGTTAGTTGTTTATTACATGTACTAGAGGATGGGGTGCCACCTGGTGGCGCCTCTTGAAGTAGGCCTGTGCGCTTCGAGCTTGGTTATGCATATAGTTCGGCCATGGGCGTTCGCCTCCTCCCGAGTCGCCCCCGTGTGGCGGCCGGGAGGCTCCCAGATCCCGTCGCCCGGCCTCCCCTTCTCCTCCTCCCTCGCCGCTGCCCGAGGGCGCGGCAGGGCGAAGCCTTGTCGTCGCCGGTGGCGGCGGGGACTCGGGGCCCTCCCGCTCGTGAGGGGTTGGCGCGGGCCGGCGCCCCAGGCCGGAGTGTGGCGTGTGGTCGGGCGTCACGGCGGGGGGTGACGGCGCTTCGGCGATCTCATACCTCCATGGCAGGCGCCTTCAAGCACTACAAAAAAAACACATCCGTGAAATTTTGTGCCGAACGAATTTTTTTCCTGTCATACATATGACACTTCTATGACGACAATTGTGACAAAACCCAGTATCATCATAGATGTGGTGAGCTCCTACTTCTATGACAAAAAATCATGACAGAAAATGGGCTTTTCGTCCTGGGCGGGCCGGAGACGCAGCTGCATGACATTCTTTGGGTCGTCCATAACAGAAAAAACCGTGGTAGAAGGGAGGGCGAGGAAAATTTCGGGGAGTTCCCGGTTACGGTGGGAGGTCGGGGGCCGAGCGATGCACGTTTCTTTCGTACACGTACGCGCGTGTGTGCGAAGCGTTGGCTCTAACTGAACCCGAGCGAGGCGTTGGGCTCTAACTGAACCCGAGCGATTGCACTGCAGGCTACGCGTTACTGAACCCGAGCGATCGATCGATGGCTATTAACTGAACCCGATCGAGCGATTCTTTCGCTATTGCTGCTAACTGAAGCCGATCGATGGGATAAA
>NC_041392.1:550206468-550230825 GCF_002162155.2 Triticum dicoccoides | reverse complement strand
CAGGACCCCGTGGTGTGGAGGGCTGGATGAACAGTAGACGGTGGAGGGGTGGTTGAACAGGACCCATGGTGTGGAGGGTTGGATGAACAGTAGACGGAAGAGCGGTGCACGTGGAGGGGTGGTTGAACAGGACCCCGTGGTGTGGAGGGCTGGATGAACAGTAGACGATGGAGGGGTGGTTGAACAGTAGCCGATTGAGTGGCGCACGATGGAGGCTGGATGAACAGGAGCCCGTGGATGAACAGTCGAAGGTGGAGGCTGGAGGACCTCGATGGTGGATGAACAGTGCCCCCGTTTCGACCGTAGCGCTCCAACACAAGTCCGTTTCCTCCGTTTTACGGTACGCCACACCCCTCCCGATCAACAGGACCCTTATTTCGACCGTAGGAGGTCCGTTTCCTCCGTTTTGCGGTACGCCAGACCCCTCTCGATGAACAGGATCTCGTTTCGAATGTGCCCGGTCAAACACAAGGCCGTTTCCTCCGTTCTGCGGTACGCCAGGCCTCGTTTCCATCGCCTGTTCCGTCCAAGCCCTCCTGATGAACACAACACATTCCGTTGCCTCCCCATGAACACGACGCATTCTGTTGCCTCCCCATGAACACGACGACGACGTTGTTTCTCCATTCCGACCCAGCCATGTACACGAGCCCTCGCCGTACGTATGCGCGAGTAGGCGTTCGAGACCCCGCCTATATGTACACATACGTGGCCGTATTTTTTTTCTTGCACCCTGGCCGCTGTATGTACGTGTACATGCTACATGCGTGCCTCTACTACGACACGTGCACACCTCTACTACGACACGTGCGCGCCTCTACGTCGACCAGTATGTACGTACACATTCGTGACCAGAATGACAACGCTACGTACGCTTCGATCAGGTGGGTCCCGACTGTCAGGCACTTCCTTGCCTGCGAAGATGTAGCTGGTCGGTCCCAGCAGTCAGGGGGCGAATCGTTTTTTTTTTGCCCGGATGCACTTCCTTGCATGCGAAGATGTAGCTGGTGGGTCCCAGTAGTCTGGGGCCTGGTGGGTCCCAGCAGTCAGGGGGGCGAATCGTTTTTTTCGGACGCACTTCCTTGCGTGCGAAAATGTAGCTCGTGGGTCCTAGCAGTCAGGGGGCGAATCATTTTTTTCGCGAAATACGATGGCCCGTCCGGTGGGTCCCCACTGTCAGGTGGATAATAATTATTTTGCGCGTAATAAGGAGGCGCTTCCTTGCGGCTGTCGTGGACCCAGCTGTCAGCCTCTCCACGTACAGTACTCTTCCGATGGAAGTCGGTCGTTGACCACATTGACCACGCCATGCTGAGAGCACCAGGGCGGTGGTCTGGACGACGGCGAGGCCTAGGAAGGGGACGACGCGGAGGCGGGGAAGACGCAACAGTGGAAGCCCGCGCAAAGAGGAGTATGAGGGTTCACTGGTTCGACTGCGGTGTGAGGCTGTCGTCGCCGCAGAATAACGGGGGGTGTGGGTGAGTAGAGGGATGGCCTGACCAGCGGTGGGAGTAGTACGGGGCGGTGAGGCCTCCGCGGCATCACAGCCGGCCACGGGAGGCAGGAGCACGCGACACGACCGGCGCTGCTTTGGGCGGCTGGAGCAAGAAGACCAGAGGTTGAAGAAACACTACGGCCGTTGGATGGACATCGTACGATTACTGCAGCTAAAATCGTTTATATTGACTAAGTTGACAAAGCCCTTGGTACGCATTAACTTAGTAGGCCCACAACTCGGATTTGGCAGAGAACATATAGTCCATTTGCGATTTATAAGAATGTACAACCCATTTTTTAATTCTAATGGAATTTACTAAAGCCTATTTACAGTTTGTTAAAAGTACAGCCCAACTTCTAGCCAGGACAACAATTAATAATTTCAAACAACCGCTCAAAACAGAATTAAAAAAATTCCCACAGTTTGATGGGATCCGAGATATTTGTATCCGAAATTTCTAGTCAGGTTAAATATAATTTCAAAATAAAGTTATATTACGTTAAAATCCAACAAAATATTGCGCACGCAACAAGTAATGAAATTAAAATTTTCAAATTCCAAAAATAATATATTTTTCAAACTAATTACGTGTTTGGTGCATAGTAATTGTCCAGTTATTATAATTACATCCCATTTATTATTTCTTAAAGTCCATTTTCTTGTTAAGCCTAATGCATACCTCCTAGAAAAGTTTGCAGCCCAGCGGGGCGGAGAATAACAAGTTGACCCGGATATTGTGTACAACTGTCGGCCCAGTTGCATTGCTGATGTTGAAAAAAAAACTATTTTTTATACACACATTAATTTTTTTTGTATAGATAAGGAACATTTTTATACACACATTTAATAATTTTTAATTACATGATTAACACTTTTTAAAACATATTTTTTAGTCAATAGTGGGCCTAGAACAAGCGGAGGAGGTCACAATACACATATTTTTTAAATACATGATTAACACTTTTGTAAAAACAATTAGCCCACAGCGAGCTAATTAGCTCCAGCCGGCCCACAGTGGGCCGACAGGGGCCAGTCGGCCAGCTGTAGGCCGACTGGAATCCAATCGGCCTGCTGTGGGCCGACTAGGCCCAGTCGGTCTGCAGCGGGCGGACGGTGTATTATTTTTGAAAAAAAATTACCCAGCGTAATATTTATAAAAATTAATAAAAAAATGTATTATTTAAGAAAAAATAGCAAAAAAATGCATGTGTAGTACAGTACAACCTAACATGGTTACTCAGCCCATATTTAGCGATGCCGGAAAGGCCCAAACAAGGCTTCTGTACAACTTTTTGAAGTCATTGAGCTCAATTAATAACTTAAGAAAAAAGTTAGATTAGAGTGGAACCTAATTAAAAGCTGTCACGAGAAAATAAATAATTCAACGGGTCCCACTTGTGCGTGCGTGTGTGTGTGTGTGTGAGAGAGAGAGAGAGATAGAGAGAGAGAGAGACCCATCGGCCGATGCTCGTAAATACATCTTTCAGCCATATGCATTGCTGATGCTTAAAAACTTATATAATTGACACAATCATATAGAACATCATAGCACACTGAACTTGCATACAAAAATTTCACGCAGGCGACACAATCAGGATGGAAGCAGTGGATCGCTACGGGAAGGGCTATGTTGAAACCAATGAAGTCATACATAACGGTTCATCGTCTTTATCAATGACGGGGAAATATCTTGAATGTTGTACAAAGAAAACAGACAGACAACACAATAAGTTCTCCTAGCACATTAAGTTGACGTACAACCCTTTCTAAAAAATGTTCAGGTACAAAATTATAACAGGTCACAATCAAATGTACTGGCATATCAGTGCTTCACACCCATAGCTCGGATTTAACTAGTATCTGACAAGATTCAGTTGTTACCTCAAATTAGAGCACATCCAGGAAGCCAACCCTGCCTCTTCTCCCAAAGAAGTAGTGGCCTCCGCCGTGCGATGGAGTAGGCCATGTGCCATCCATCGTTCCGAGCAACACGGGGAAAGTCTGACGTTGACTCCTGTAATGGACGTCGTCGATGGACCCTGGCACCAGCGGCGGCGGCAGGACTTCGATTGATGGATTGACCACTTCTTCGACATGCACGAACACTCGATACAGGTACATCCCTAACGTGGTCCGCGGCGGCCTTGGTGGTGACGAATAGTACAACCCCGGTTCCTACACCGATATCTCAACACCAATCACCTTCGGTATGGTGGACGGCTTCTTCATCCATACCATAACTGTCAGAGCCCAGCTGTCTGGAGGAACAAACATACTTACGAGCTCACCTCCAAGGTCGTTGATAAGCTTGTTCATGGACTCGCTGTTCCAAGCACGTCGAGGCATGTCGTGGAAGGTAAGCTTTGTTAAAAACTCAAGCTCAGAGGGCACCGAGCCCCATCCTGGGTGCCACCGATCAAAGCTCACCAGCGCGCCATCGCAGAACAAACGCCGGGAGGATTCGAACACACGACTGCAGTCGAACGTTGTCCGGAACCTGACGAAGAAATCAGCCGGTGGCGGACATACTTCGACGAGCAAGTCACTTATTTGGATGCCGTGCGTAATGCCAAGAGCTTTGACAAGGTCATCCGGCGAGACGGGAGGCCGGTCGCCGTTGATGGTTACCATCAGCACTTTGCCGGCAAACTGGTCGTCAAGCGCCGCCATGCCACTGTTGAGCGACAGCACGCAGCGACCGAAGGCAGGACGGACCTCAGGATCTCCGGCTCGGAGATCTGCGTTGACCGGCGACATGATAGTGCGCTTGAGTACAAGGAGTACAGGAGGGGGATTTGGGGGAACTGGAGTAGGAATCGAGATTCCAGAGGTGGGGGAGGGGCGGGAGACTGCGGATGAAAAGGCAGCATGAATTTCGAGCACGCGCCAATATGCTCTCGGCGTGCAAGCGCACGAAAACACCGGTGGCACCCACATGTCGGCCTAAGAGTCCTTATTCATTCTTTTTTGGAGAGCCCGGCCTTTTTTTTCAGGATCTTTTGAGAGCCCGCCCCGAGAGTCATAATTGACCTGTTTGGCATTGCATTACTACTCGGCCCATATTCAACAACACCTCACTGGCCCAAACAAGTGTACATCATCGAAAAGACACTGAGCTCAAATTATATAACTTGAAAAAAAGGAGATATACTCTGAACACTGGAGAATGGTGATGCCCTCATTTAGCCCACCAGTAGTTCGAGACAATAAAGAGTTCAAAACAACGATATATACAACATTCAAACACTAACTAGTGACTACTACTGACATAAACAACAAGACATGATAGTTCATAAGAAGTCTTGCTACACCACCAAAATGCACCCATCTGCAACGCTCAGACTCTCGTGATCCAGACGAGAATGACATTCTAAACAGAAGCAACTATTACATAGTAAGAGTGACATAGACGAGGATGACCAAATGACAAGGAATATGCATAACAAAAGAAAGAACTACCCATCCAGAACCAGTAGCAAAGACAACAAAGTCATTCGAAGAGATGATCCAACACCATCATAATTTGCAGCCCCGCTTCAGCGACCAGTGATCCGGAGACACCAGTACTCCACCCTTTCGATGCAACAGCCTAATTACCTATCAACCTGAAGGCTCGAACCACATCACTGCTTGTCATAATTGAGACATCCAAGGATCAAAGTTAATTCGGATGCCTTTGTCATTCTCACCTTCTTTTGGCTGCAGGCTGTATCGTTGACAATCAGGGGAGTTTGCTCCCGAACTCCTAGGGCTCGCCGTGTAGACACAGTTTTCCATAGCAAACAGAGCCTCTTTGCCATCAAGGTCCTTGCCAACGATGATCTCCTGGTTAATCGGATAATTGAGTCCGAGAAACAGAGAGTGTGAACCAAGGCTGTTTACCTGCCTCCAACTAAAAAATTCTAAAGGCCCCAACAAGTTGGTATCCTGCTCATAGACATAACAGCCACTGTTCGGATACTCACATATTACACGGTGCTTGTATACAGTGGGGTTTTTGCAATATAACTTTTCCGGCTCATGTGTCCGAATGATCATCAGTCTTTTGCCGTCGTCTGATCGAGCGAGGAACCAGTTGTGCTTCCCTGTTTTTGGCAAAGGTGGTGTGATTACAAAGGGCAGTAACTATTGGGACACTGCATCATATCAAAAAGGACATGCATTGTTAATGTAAGATCAGCATTGTTTAGAGTATGACTAGGATAATGCAAGAAACATCATTGATATGTCCCTGTTGGAACTGGGAGGAAAATACAGGAAAATGTATACTGGGTTCGGAAATATAGAAGTGCCATGCATGGTTATACTCATGTTATCTCGCAATCGATTCTTCACAGGAAACTACCATGTCATGCATGTTATGTAATCATGTTCTGTCCTCACAAACAAATTCTTCAAGGTAACTAACAGGCCATGCATTGTTATATACTCGTGTTCTGTGTGCAAAAATTTTGTGAGGATATTATTCTAGTCATTGATTGCTGAAGGGCGAATATAGGTATGTACACATGGTAAGCATTGCAGGATTTCACTGCTTCCAAATATAGAGTTCTCCATATGCACATTTACTTCCCTAATGTATGGTTAGATGAAACCAACAGTGTGGTGCATGTTTCTACATCATGAAAATGAGGAAACAAACATGGCCATTGATACACACTCATATTTAGTAGTAGTATATAGATTACTGTAAAATAAGGATAATATCCATATATTCCTAACCGTTTGATTATTCAGGGTACAACTTGGCTGTAATGACATGGTCACAATCGCATGAATTAACTCATTCCAAATATAGCTGATTTACGGCGTCTCTAATACATGCCATAGTTCTACTCAAATTTTGCTCAAACAGAGATATGCCAATCATCACAAAAAGTTCAAACAGTGTCATGGCGTCATCATTAACATGAGAGGAAACAACTTACACGCGCCGTCCCAGCAATACGTGGTGCCATCTGCTTTCTCGATCGCGTAGATGATGCCATTGTGTTCAATAGCATCACAAAAGTGTGTATCAGCTTTGACGATGATCCACTGCGAGCCGAGTTGTCTCCAGCTAAAGAAGGCACCGACGTAAAGATAGGCGAGTCTGCGTAATTTGCATGTCGTGTGGGCACTTGGCAGATTACAATCTTCTGCAAAACAAGGTCCGTCCAACTGACGTAGTAATCTAGATGACTTGGACCGCGATGGTAATACTCTATATAATCCAACGGAGGAAGGATAATCTCATGGGAGGTCTGGAAGTTCACGAGCACCAACTTTTTACCGTCTTCTCTGAAGGAAGCCATCCAGTGGGAGTTCATGCCGACCCAGTAAATACCTGCCAAGTAGTTTCGGGCGATGGTGATCGGATCGATGTCGAGGGAAATGATGTACGGCGACCCACTACATACCTGCAAAGAAGTTTCGGCTAATGGAGATCGGATTGAAGTCGAGGGGCATCATGCACGCCTCCGTATCATGGTGAGCCTATCTCGCAAGACCAGATAGCAGCAAGCAGGGTGTCTTGAAAAGCTTAGGCCTCGCTTCGACGATGGCCGTGTGCACGTCCCTCGAGCATGCAGCCAGCCGCAGGGCGCTCAACATATCCATACATGAACAATAGAGGTCGAGGATGTCACTGGGGAGATTGCTCCAATCGCGGCTCATATGGATGCTGCGCGGTTCGCGTTCGGCCATGGTGGAGTTTGGAAGGGGGCTTGATTTACGGGGGAGAAGGATGTCGGTGCTGGAGCGGCTAGCAAGGGAATAGTGGTACTGGGGGAGGCGAGTGAGGCGAGGTACACGGGGGCACGGTGAGATGGAGACGGATAAGGAGATGGAGATGGAGTGGTGCTATGGGAGCGGAGAGGGAGACGAGGCGAGGCGCCAATGTGCTGTACAGCGGCGGTGACAGACTGCACTGTGCACAGGGTGAGGCTGACTTTGGTAACCCGAACACGCCGCCTGGACTAGTGTCAGGCGCAGGGTGTTGTCACTTCACTGTGAGGACCGGATGAATAGTATTTTGACCATCAAATGTACCATAGTTGTACTACTACTACTACTACTACTACTACTACTACTACTACTACTGCTACTACCAGTAGGTACATGAGTACTCCAGTATTGTATAGCATAAATAGGTCTCCGTGCTAGCATGCATGTTCACTTCATCGTTCAGGTATCATCCATATTGCGAGCACAACCAAATTCTCATGCATGCCCAATCAACGCTCTGCCGCGATGCATGCAGTGGTCGTTCTGGTGCATCAAGGACGGCATGCAGATCATTCCACACTTGAGAATAGGAAAAATGGAAAGGTAGAACGTGGCAGCAGAGGACGAGAACGCTGGCTAACGAGGCTGGGAGGGGATCGAGCAGGAAGTTAATGCTCCACGCCTAAAGGTTTTGGGAAAACCTAATTTTCATAAGGTGACTTATACTCGCATAAACTAAGGGAGTATTCCTTAACCAGAGAATGTTGTGTCTCCCACTCACGCGCTCAAAAAGAAAAAACTACGATACATTTTTTTATCTGTTTGCATAGGTCCCAGGATGGGCACGTGCACGAACAGGTACGACTCATCAGTCTACCCGCATAGCCTTTTTGTTTAGTCTACCTAGCCGTCTAATCAACTGCCTGCACGCTAGTTCTCCCATTTACTTCTCCATCGGGAACCGATTCTCCTCGGCTTCTTCACCTCCCCTTCGTCTTCATTTGCATCCAAACCCCACTGCGTTCACATTGTTTTAACCTCTTTAAATAATCATCTATTACTTCAGTTAGCCTAGCCATCTAATCCTAATTCTCCAAACCATAGCCCTCCGTTCCAGCGGTTCCAAATGGCGATAGAGATCGAGATGCAGGTTTTTAGCATCCAACATGTCCTCGTGAAAGGCTCGATGCGCATAGTTGCCACCGTCACCGTCCACCCAAGGGTTGTTCGGCAGTGGATCAACAATGTATCCAACTCCCTCAAAAAGGTAGAGACGAGGGTCATCGGTCTCGACGCAGAGTACATGGAGCGTGCCCCTGGGAAGATCCAGCGCGCAAGAAGAAGAAGAAGAAGAAGAAGGAGAAGAAGAAGAAGAATGGATGAACTATTTCCTCTCTTGTAAAAAAAATTATTCCCTCTCGGTGTTTATTGATATAGATGGACTATTTCGATGGTGTGCATGTCTTTGGAACAGAGTAGTAGCATGGGTCCGCTTGACTATAAGGAACTATTTATCCGCATATATAGCTTTCTCTGCTACTCCTTCCAGTGATCGGTATGCAGTGCATGTGTCCGTTGACATGATAGCTTGTCCATGGAAGTTCAACTGCGGCGACCATCATGTTTCATCTCGCGATTCCCACGACGCCTCTCCAACCAACGGCACCACGGCCCCCAACATGCGCCTCACCCCTCTCGGCCGCACCGCCCCTCTACCTTTGTGTGCATGACATGTGGGCCACCTAAAATGCGGCGAGCATCAAGTTTCTACCACAGCCACCCGTGATTCCCACGATGCCGCTCAAACCCATGAAACCACACGTCCCCTGACCTGCGGCTCACCCCTCTTGGCCCCACTGCCCCTCTGCCTACGGGAGCATTACATGTGGACCAGTCACCTATCGGGTCCACATGTTATTGACTCAAAGGTAGGTGTAGTAAGGTGCTGAAGCTCAGTCCCGACGGCCCTGAGAGGGAAATGTAACTCCTGCGCCAGGGCTTGTGGTGCTCCTGCAGCACGAACTCGTGCCAAACTCGAGATTTGTTTCTTTACTATACATGCACGCAACGATTTAATGGACATTGTAATCTCAACATGTGATGGGGAGATAGGGTTAGGGTTACATAGAGTCGGTTACAATGGTAGGAGATCTTGAATATCCGCATCGCCAAGATTGCCTTCCACGCCAAGGAAAGTCCCATCCTGACACGGGACGAAGTCTTCAACCTTGTATCTTCATAGTCCAGGAGTCCGGTGAAGGTATAGTCCGGCTACCCGAACACCCTCTAATCCAGGACTCCCTCAGTAGCCCCTGAACCAGGCTTCAATGACGACGAGTCCAGCGCGCAAATTGTCTTCGGCATTGCAAGGCGGGTTCCTCCTCCAAGTCCTTCATAGAAGATTGTAAACTCCAAGAGTAGTGTCCGCCTCTGCAAAATAAGCTTCCACATATTGCCATAGAGAGAATAATATTAACACAAATCAAATCTGCTGACGTATTCCGCAGTGCGTCATCACACTACAGCCAAGTCCTTTACTCGAATCATTTTCACTTTTCCACCTCAGCATGTTTTGCGAGGCGGTTTCCTTGGCACGTCTTGTTAAAGCAGAGATCGTGTGCCCCCCTTTTATGGGATTCTCATCAATACGGATGTGGGTAACCCAATCGTGCCCGTTAGCATGTTTTCTCGATTAAAGGCGAGTCCCAAACGGTTACGGGGAGGGCTCCTGGTATTCAACCTCTTATAAAGAGACCAGGGCCTTACTCCTTTTCTCCAATCCCAAAACAAGTTCGCCTGTCGCCTCGAGTTCCAACACCCTAGGCTCCAGATTCCGGGCGCCTCAGACCTTCGACAATGTCCGGTTCCGACCTTCAAGGCTGATGGATGCCCTCCTCCGTCACGGAGGAGGACGTGCTAAAGTTGAGAGAGGCTAAGTTCTTGACCGCCGAAATTCCGCACAGGTTGCCTGCTCAAAGGCAGGCTATCCCCAGTCCCCAGCCTGGTGAGAGCGTAGTGTTCGTGTCTCACTTCCTTCGGGGGTTAGGCTTCCCGATGGATCCCTTTGTGAGGGGACTGCTGTTTTATTACGGGCTGGAATTCCACGACTTAGCTCCAAAGTCCATCCTCCATATCTCCTCGTTTATCATTGTATGCGAAGCGTTCCTCCGTGTTACCCCTCACTTCGGATTATGGCTCAAGACTTTTGAAGTGGAGCCGAAGATGATCAAGGGATGGCACGCAGAGTGCGGAGGCGCTGTTATAAGCAAAAATGCTGATGCTCCATGGCCCAAGGGCCCTTTTCAAGAGGAGCTGGGCTTGTGGCAACGGGAGTGGTTTTATATTGCCGCTCCCCGGAGCGCCAAGTGGGTGGCGCTTCCTGCCTTTCGCTCGGGTCCCCCGCCACGGCTAGCGTCATGGGTTAACAGAGGGTTAGATTGGGGTTTGCCCAAAGACGTGCCCTTGTTACAGGGCCGAATTAAGGATCTCTTGGAAGGAGACCTCAGCTTGGTCAAGGTGACGCAGGTCATGCTGATTCGCCGAATATGGCCCGGCAAACGTCGCCCCCTTCGCCTATGGGAGTTTAATCCAGAGGGACCGCGAGCTCTCCAGAACTTTATGGGCGCAACGCCCGCGGAGATGTATAGACTGTTCTTCGGATCACAAGAGATGTGTCCGGATTTAACCAAGGACGCAGGCCTAAGCTGCAATCGCCCGGATACTCAAGTAAGCAACCTTGTGCCCGGACCTTCTATCAGTATAATTGTCATAAACTTGCCCCTAAAAGAGCCGTCCTTTTAAACAGGAGTGGATAGAGAAGGCAAAGCTGATCAGGTGTCCGGCTCCCCTTCCTGAAACCAAGCTGGATCCCGTGCTGGTCAGGATGCTGGAGATAATGCCTTTGGAGGGGGAGGACAAGGAAGCTATGGCCTCCTCGAAGGAGGCTGCTCCGAAGGGAGGAAACGACAATTCCTCTCCTAAGGGGAAGAAGAGATCCGCCTCTGACGACCCGGAAACCATGGCCTCGAAGCAGGGGAGAAAATCCTCGTCAGAGGGTCCGATGCCGGGGAGTTCCTCGGCCGGACTACGCCCTCAAGGGGATCAGCCCTCCAGCAAGCCGTAAGTGGAGAAAGATTTTCCTTTTAGGGGATGAGGGAAATCCTTGATTTATATCTGAGAAGATTAACCAAACCTTTACCTTGTAGCTCGGACCTCAGCCCTTCTCAGCAGAGCTCGTCTTCGGGGAATCTTCTTCCGGAGATGATGGAGAGCAGGATGCCTCCCCCTGCCGTGCCGCCTAGCTAGGTGGGCGAACTAGAGGTGTCGTCGCGGAGGGTTTCTCCGAATTCGGCAGGGGCGGAAGGTAGCTATGCGGCCCCCCGAGGTTCTCCGTGTCCGGCCTTCGAAAGAGGTCATGGGACGAGCCCGGCACCGTCTGGTGCTCGGCCGGAGGAGCTAAAGATTCTGCTGGGGCGAGCTTCTATCTCAGAGGAGCACCGCACATTGATGGGCACGGTGATTGAAAGGATTTCATCCACAGAGAGCGGATTGTATGAGGCCGTCAAAAGTTTACTGACGGGTTTCGAGGTACATTAGATAATGTATACTTTTGTCAGTTGCGCATGAATAAGATGCGCCCTGTGTAGATAGTAGCCCCTGAGACTCTGCGCGTCGTCAAGAAATGACGGCACGCGGAGGATCATAATCCCAGGTCTAAGATGTCACCTTTGAATGTAGGCAGCAGGGTGTTCGGAATCAAGCCGAACTGACGATTCTGCCGAACTAAAGCGGCAACTGAACGTGGCAGATGCTGACATCGCGCTTGTCAATAAGCAACTTGATGAGGCTCAAGGTATGTAATTCCTCGGGCGGCATCAGGTAAGAACAGTTTTATGCCTGTGTCTTACGATGTGTGTGCTTGACGCAGATGGTGTGGCCGCCGTGGAGAGTCTTAGGGCAGAACTTACCCGAGCTAAAGAACAAGCCAGCGAAAGTGATGCGGCCACCAGGAATGCCCTTGAAGAGCTGAGAGCCGAACATGCTGCTCATTGCCGAAGCAAGGAAGAGATGGCCGAAAAGTTAAAAAGCGCGACAGACCGTTGCAGACTTCTTGAAAAAGAAGACCAGGCGAAACAGACGGACTTAGAGAAGGCCGTTGCCAATGCCAAGGACGCGCGCTCTGCGATGAGAGCTGCGAAGGAGGAGCTGCATTAGGCCGAACAGATTGCGGCTGGAAAGCCCTTTATGCTGCAAAGGAAATTTTGTGATCCGAAGTTTTCTCCGTTGGACCGGATGTGGGGTGTGGAGGATACCTATCTGGACTTGGCAGCGAGTGCTGCTGATGCGACCGAACACTTTCGAGATCAGAAAGATCGCGAAGTGGAAAAGCTTTTCTGGTCACAGTTTCACAATCCAGAGCGTCCACTGACAGTGGATGATCGTTTGGCTCAATGGGCCAAACTAAATAGGTTGTCTGGACTCGCCATGACGTACGTCATGGGTCACCTATGGCCGGGGAGATCGGAGTCGAAGAGTTATTTCAGCTTAGTGCAGCAATTCCTTGACGCGGTGCCGCGTATAAATGCAATGAAGAGGTCAGCATGCATAGAGGGCGCTAGGATGGCTCTTGCCCGTGTTAAGACATACTGGGCAGAGATGGAGACCACCATTGTTCCGTCCCGAGATTTGGACAAAAGCCGAGTACCCTCCGAGAACTATTTTCAGGAAGTTCTTGAAGGCGCTCGTGTAATAGAGACGCAGTGCCCGAAAGATGCTATGTTATGATAGCATATGTAATTATAAAGTAATATTTTGATAAACTGTAGTGGCCTTTTTTATACTTGTGCCTCCAAGTATTGGGAACACCTCCTGTGCGGCCGTTTTAAGATATATATATATACAAAATCTGAAAGATGACAGTCGTTGGCTTCAGCCCCCACGCACATAGTGCGGGGGTGCTCGCAGAAGACGCATTTTCACACTTAACCCAACGTCTTAGTCCTACAAAGGAGGTGATAGCGCAGCGGGCCAGGCAACCGGACTATAATGCTTTAACACTTTCACTTAGCCATAGGAGTTTGACAGTGAGACTATTTAGGTAGCCCCTTGGTGGCAACTGCGCTCGTCCGAGTTCAGGGCGCGTATGTGCCTGACCGGGAAGCGGCCCTTCGTTAAAGCGGAGGAATCCGATAGATTCTGATAGGTCATCGAGTGGCTGACCAGTCTCACGCTACATCATGACAGTCAGTTTTCGGCTTTCTCTACTGAGGTGCTCGCCCGGCCGAACCGGGGCACAATCGCAGTAGTTCTCCTGGTGCTACCTTAGCCGATAGAGCGGAACGTAAGGTAGCCGAACTCAGGAGCCGGGCAACCCAACATTTGACCAAAGACATGATTTGGAGCTGATGCATATAATGCCAAAACTCGCGATGCCGAACACTCCCTAAGGTGTTTGGTCTTTATGAGTGCGGGCGAAACAACACTCTTTATTAAAAAAGAAAGCCCCTAGTGTCCAGGTACGTGCAAAAATTCTGACGTGGCCACATGCCAAGACGCCAGCCTCCTCCTTGGTTATATCAGAAAAAACCAGGGGATGTCTAGCAACAAGAGACAGTAAAAAAGGTTTACGCAGGGTCTTAATCTAAAAAGAATCCTTTAGGACGGGTCCCTACTGAACGTCTGCGCCTGTGTCTCCGTTGTGCCGTATCCTGGACGGGCGCCGCACGACGTTCATCTGTAAAAGAGAGGAACTGAGTTGAAAACGGGTCGTGCCGAAAAAGTTTAAAATAAACAAAGTATAAAGTGAAATATATAAGATTGAGCTTTATTGTCTCTTATGCATGGAGCCCTAGTGCGGGGGTATATGGCTTCTAGGCCTGCATCAATGATGATTTTGCACCGAACTCGTCTATCCGTGTTCGTGGTCTTGAATGACCTATTTTGAAGTTTTTTGGCCGGTGAGGCCATTTTGCTGTGGGGCTGTCAAAGCGGCCGCACAGTCCTCCGCTTGGGGAGGCACACTTTAGTGCTTCCCCTTCAAAGAGATGATGCCTCGTGGACTGGGCATCTTAAGCGTAAGAGATGCATAATGCGGTATTGCGTTAAAGCGAGCGAAAGCTTCGCGTCCCAGTAGTGCTTGATAGCGACTTGAGAACGGGACGATATGGAAGGTCAGCTTTTCACGGCGGCAGTTATCGGCAGAGCCGAATATGACTTCGAGCCGGAGAAAACCCATACAATGGGTGTCCGAACCAGGTATTACCCCTTGAAAGGAGGTTTTGCTGCGGTGGATTTTTGCTGGGTTTATCCCCATGTGCTGGATTGTATCCTGATATATCAGGTTTAGTCCACTGCCGCCGTCCATAAGGACATTTGAAAACTGGAGCCCTCCAATTATTGATCGAGTATCAAGGCAGTCAAGCCTACATTCTTGATATTTCTAGAATAATCTAGTTGATCGAAGATGATCGGTTTTGACAACCAGTGGCAGGACCCTTTGGGGATGGGCCGTGTGGTGCGTACCTTTACGGGCGTCGCACGTTTTGTTATGTGAAGTGAGTTCACTGTTTTTACTTCTTGTGGGAAGTTCTTTTGTTTCCTGGTGCTCTGCTTTTGGGGTTCGTCCTCGTCTTCGCTTGGTGTGTCGAGCCCCTTGTGTTCGGCATTGAGTCTGCCGGATTGTTTGAAAACCCAACAGTCTCTGTGGGTACGCTTAGCAGGCTTCCCGGGAGTACTGTGTATCTGACATATCCTGTCCAGGATTTTATTTAGGTTGGATGGATCGTCCCTGTTATCCTGTTGGGGCGATTTTGCCTGATTTTGTCGTGAACCTTTGAATCCGGCATTGACTGCCGTGCTCTTCGGACTTTTGTCCTTAGTCCGGCGACGGTCCTTGTTGCGTCGCGGTTTTCCGTTTTCATCCCTAGTTTCGGATGTACTTGGATCGCTGGGGCTGCACCTTGCCAACCAGCTGTCCTCCCCTGCACAAAAGCGGGTCATGAGGCTTGTTAGTCGGCCATTGTTCTTGGCTTTTCTTGGCCGAGGTGTCTGGCGAGCCATTCGTCTCGGATGTTATGCCTGAAAGCTGCTAAGGCTTCGGCGTCCGGACAGTCGACTATCTGATTCTTTTTAGTGAGGAATTTATTCCAGAACTGCCGAGCTGATTCTCCGGGTTGTTGAGTTATGTGACTAAGATCGTCTGCATCTGGAGGGCGGACATAGGTCCCTTGAAAGTTTGCTCGGAAAACATCCTCGAGCTCTTCCCAGCTTCCAATTGTGTTTTCGGGAAGGCTTTTAAGCCAATGTCGGGCTGGCCCATTAAGCTTAAGGGGTAAATATTTTATGGCATGGAGATCATCTCCTCTAGCCATGTGTATGTGGAGGATATAATCCTCGATCCAAACTCCAGGGTCTGTTGTTCCATCATATGCCTCCATGTTTACGGGTTTGAATCCCTCTAGAAATTCATAGTCCAGGACCTCATCGGTGAAACATAGGGGGTGTGCGGCGCCTCTGTATTTGGGTGTGCCGGATTCTGATGATGGCTTCATAGCGTTGCTTACGAGAGCTTGCTTTCTTGGCCCATATATGGACCTGACTGGGCCATGATGCGAATCCTTAAGTGGGTCGCATGCCGATTTAGGTGCGGCGCCGCTTGCCGCTTTATGGGGTCGTCTATCCGACCGTGTGGCTTTCTCACTTTTTGAATGTGAGGGCTCTTGGGCCTCTTCATCGAATTCAGGCAGTAGCTTTCTTTTCGGATAGCTTTTAGTGCGGCGACTGTCGCCGTATTTATCTGCGGTATTGATTACTTTGCTCCATCTAATCCGGAGTGCATCTTCCGCTGTTTTTAGCTTCCGCTTCTGCTTTTTTAGGCTGCATGCAGTTGCAACGAGCCTCTTGTGGAGATTCTTCTGCTCCATAGGTTTATCCGGCGTAAGGTCGTCCGGAATGTTGTTTTCGCCGGAGGGGGGATGTTCGGTTTCTCTATCCGTGTTGCCCTGTTCGTACGGTTGCTCTAAGGCCTGCTCGTTGTCTACCGGCTCGTCCTGCTCTATGGCTGGGTTTTTGTCGAGGCGGGGCTTGGGTCGGCGTTTACACCGACGTTTTGATTGTTTTTCGGGGGGTCGATCTCCCGTCCCATCCCCTTTTCCTCGTTGTTGCTTCCTTTAGGGGTATCCACCATGTACACATCGTGAGATGAGGTGGCTGTCCAATGCCCTATGGGCATTGGTTCGTCGGTATCTCCTGCATCGTCATCCATGCTGTCGATGTCTCCAGAGTCGAAGTTGAGCACGTCGTTTAAATTGTCGACAGTGGCTACCAAGTGGGTGGTGGGTGGGCTTTGAATTTCTTCATCGTCCGTATCCCATCCTCGTTGACCGTAGTTCGGCCAGGGCTCTCCTGATAAGGAGAGAGACTTGAGAGAGTTCAGGATATCGCCACAAGGCGAGTGCTGAAAGATGTCTGCGGCGGTGAACTCCATTATCGGCGCCCAATCGGATTCGATCGGCAGGGGCGCGGGGGGTTCAGAGTTCGGAAAGGAGTCCGGATCCTCGGAGTCACGGATCATGCAGAGTGCGGGGCTAGCGTTCGGCTCGATCGCCTTTGAGATCGAAGCCCCCGAGGTAACGTCCAACCGCTCATCCTCGATTGGCGCAATAGGCTCCGAGTTAGGGGTCGGAACCGATGCGTGTGCGGCCTCCAGGACACTGTCCGGAGGCAGAGCTAGATCATGCCCCTCGAGATAGTGTGGCGCGCTTGGCCGTGGCTCGAACCCGTCGAAGATCAAGTCTCCGCGGATGTCAGCCGTGTAGGTTAAGCTTCCAAACCTGACTTGATGGCCAGGGGCGTAGCTTTCGATCTGCTCCAGGTGGCCGAGCGAATTGGCCCGCAGAGCGAAGCCACCAAAGACGAAGATTTGTCCGGGGAGAAAAGTTTCGCCCTGGACTGCATCGTTGTTGATGATCAAAGGAGCCATCGGGCCTAAAGGCGACGACACAAAGGAACTCTCAATGAAAGCACCAATGTTAGTGTCAAAACCGGCGGATCTCGGGTAGGGGGTCCCGAACTGTGCGTCTAGGCCGGATGGTAACAGGAGGCAGGGAACATGATGTTTTACCCAGGTTCGGGCCCTCTCGATGGAGGTAAAACCCTACGTCCTGCTTGATTAATATTGATGATATGGGTAGTACAAGAGTAGATCTACCACGAGATCAAGGAGTCTAAACCCTAGAAGCTAGCCTATGGTATGATTGTTGTATATGGAGTTGATTGCCTACGGACTACAACCCTCCGGTTTATATAGACACCGGATAGGGTTAGGGTTACATAGAGTCAGTTACAATGGTAGGAGATCTTGAATATCCGCATCGCCAAGCTTGCCTTCCACGCCAAGGAAAGTCCCATCCGGACACGGGACGAAGTCTTCAATCTTGTATCTTCATAGTCCAGGAGTCCGGCTGAAGGTATAGTCCGGCTACCCGAACACCCCCTAATCCAGGACTCCCTCAGAGGGAGTATATCGTAGGATGTGTCCCATACAAAATAAGTCCCCTGGTTTGTCACCGCGCAGATGCGGTTAGAAAGGAGCACAACATCTTCCTACTCGTACGGCAACAAATCGGCCGCAGACAGCATGGTCCGCCTTTGACGGCCATGTGCAAGGTTCGTGCTATCTTATTCAATCTCACCGCGGTTCCATCGTTCCAATTCATGCGGTGGCCTGTTGCATGGCTGATCCCAATGCTGGACAAAGGTTCTACGGGAACGGTTTCACCGTTGTAAATGTTGTGCAAATTGATGTTGGTACCCTCCCGTATATATGCAAGCCAATCTCCACTCGCACCGAGCCTAACCTGTGAAAAAGTGGGCAGGGGGAGAATTAGGAAATGGACACGGAAGTAGTCTTTAGAATGCATTTACTACGTGATCAAACTCATCTTACCTGCTCATCGGAGGAAATCCGAGTGCCCCTCAACGTCGGCATCTCAAGGGGCGTCAACTTGCAACTACGCCCACGCCGCGCTAGAGAGACCCCCAAGGAAACATCCTCGTGCGTTCCACAGAACATCAAGATGCATTTGTATGAGTAGTTTATCTTGTGAGAGAAAAGGATGAATGAGGGAAGGCCTCTAGAGATAGAGATGGACACTACTACTACCAATGTGCTGGCCCGTGCGTTGCAATGGATCCAAAGTAGTAGAATAATACTTGTTCACGTGCTTGAAATATAAACACTCTAGTTTTGATATACATGTGTCAGCAGACATGACAGCTTGTCCATGGAAGTTGAACCACGACGACCATCACATTTCTTGTTTCTACCACTAAGCCACTGAAGTTCGGTCCCATGGGCCTCGAGAGGGAAATGTAACTCCTGTGGCAGGCCTTGTGGTGCTCCCGCAGCATGAGCTAGTGCCAAAACTGGAATTTGTTTCTTACTACTACCAACTAGTACTAGTAAGGTACACGTGCATTGCACGCATGAGATTCTGGTGGTTTGTGCATTATGCTTCTGCATGTGGAGCTTTCTGGATTCTAACATGTGGCAAAATCTGGTGGAATGTAAGGTTAGGCAAGTTTGATTAACTTAGGCGAGTGTTTGATTCAAGCCACACCTTAGGCAAGCCACACTAAGGCCCCACATGACATACACACAAAAAATGTGGCAAGATTCCCTTAGGCTTGCCAACTTGTTTCTCTCGTTTTGAAGAACTAATAACTTTGCCTAAGCTTAGTTGTGGCAAAGTTAGGGTCTGTTTGATTCAAAGGGTTTTCATAGGATCTTTGAAGGATTAGAATCCTTAGGAATTTTTCCTACGTTGGTCGTTTGATTCATAGGATTGAATCATGTAGAATATTTTCCTAAGGATTCATTTGTACTATGTTTCACAGGAATTCTAACATGCACTCCAACCTCTTGAAAGAAATCCTTTGTCTTTCATGCGACACAATCAAACAAACTCAAATCCTATAGGGATCCAATGAACATGCCATTCCAATCCTACTTTTTTCCTATTCTTGTGTTTCTGCAATCCTATGAATCAAAGAGGCCCTTAGTCATGAATTAAGTTCAACCATGGAGTCTTCTAGATTATACATGTGGCAGAATCTGGTGGATGATATCCAACGGCCAGTAGTGCTCGGATTTTCCATCTTTGTACTGTCGGATTGGCTTCATCCATCGACCAACTTTCAAAGTTTTTCACACACTATATAGGGGGTATAGATATAGATGTGCCGGTCCGTTGCAATGGATCCAAAGTATATGTATCTATTTAGTGGAGTGCACTCTAAACACAATATCTATTTATTTTTCTCTAACCTTCCGTAGCCATGTAACCAAGCCACATAAGCTTCATGGGTGCCCCCCACATCATATTATTCATACTACGTTGATTGAAAAATAGATAAATCACCCAAAACAAGAACTTCCCGTTTTTTGTTCCTACGATGTTGTGCCGTGCACGTACCTACTAGTTGTATAGTGGTAGTACTAGTAATATAGTATTAGGAGTACAAACTTGGTACTAGTAGGAGTAGTACTAGTACGGAATGCTCCTACTCTATCAACGAGCCCCGTCTGACACCAAATTTCTTGGCTTCCGTGCTACAGCTAGATCTTCCCCTTATTTCTTTTTTCCAACCCGGCGGCGAGCGGGGTGTCGGTTTGCTCAACGGTGGTCCCACATGAAAGTGAAAATGCTAGGCAACACGCCATCCCTAAGCCATGTGTCATGCCGGACGGGCCGTGTTGTACTCCCGATTCCCGGGCGTGTGGGGGTGCGACGCGAACGCGGCAGGCCTTTTCCTTTTACCAGCAATGTGCTCGTGCGTTGCGACGGATCCAAAGTAGTAGAATAGTAGTATTTGTTCACAAATTTGAAAGAAATCACTATTGTTTTGATATACTCCTAATATATTACTCCCTCCGTACCTAAATATTTGTCTTTTTGAGATTTCAAATGGCCTATCACATACGGATTATATAGACATATTCTAGTGTTTCTAGCAAGATGCCCGCGCGTTGCACGAAGTTGATGGAAAAGGTAAGCACAACTTATAAATTGACGGATGGAGTACTAGTTATAGTGATGCATATAATTAAGCAAAGGGATCGCACATGTCGATATTGACTGGAACGAGAATGCAACAACACAAAATTAAGGCCACGATGATGCGATCGCAGTGGTGGTTACATAAGGCAAGAAGAAAGATGGATCCATGAACGTACGACCTCCTCCTCCTCAACTTAGTGCGCCGGGCCACCGAACGGTGGCAGCGGTGGCTTTTGTGGAGAGGTCGGGTGCTTCTCAGCAAAGGCATCCAAGGCTTCTAGCCGGTTGAGGAAGGCCAACATCGTAGCGTCCTCACTGGCCTTGTAGATACCTATGTACACGATTTCCTCGTACATGTGGATGTGTAGGTCGATGAATTCTTGCAGAGCGAGGCGCCTCACGGCGAGCGCGACCTCCAGGTGGACATTCTTCATGGCGTCGGCGGGCAGTCGCAGGGCCACCAGTGCTTGAAAGAGGTTCCGGCCATGGAGGCCGATTAGGGTGGCAGGCAATGAGGAGCCCGGGCGCGCGGGCTGGAGGAGTAGCGATGTCGTCCGTGAGCTTCTTGAGGACGGTGGACTTGTTGCTGGTGGCAACGATCATCTGGTCCAACTGAGAGTCGTAGTTGGCGTCGAAGGCGGCCATCCACCAGCCGATCTCCAACACCATCTGGAGACGATCCTCAGCGCCATGCCGCAGGCCAGCGTCGTGGACCATCTGGCGTAGCCGCTGGCCGCTCATGAGCATCGCCTCCATGGGTCTGGAGTGAGCTCTTTTGCGCTTAGTGTAGGTGCTTAGGCAAATGCTTAGGTGTGTACGATGTGGTAGATGCATTGGAATGGAGGGGCGCCTTTATATGAGGGCAAACTGCGTTGCATTCACATCGTGCAGCCTCTTTTCCCGGACCTCCTCCCATTACTTCCCTCATGCATTAATTGAAGAAGGATGCATTGGCCGTTCAACATATCGGGAACCGCTACTCCCTCCCTCGTCTGCATTAAAGCCGTATCGGGAACTGCGCCGCCCGCTGTCAAATCGAATACTCCCTCCGTCTAGGTGAGTATTAAGTCATCTTACGAAAACCAAATAGTAAACACATAGGCGTGGTGCATTAACTCTCACGTTGTTTCTTATTTTTTGACATAAATAGAGGAATCAACCAAGAAGAGATGTGGGGCTTGTATGCTTTTAATGACTTGAGACTATCAAACATGACATGCAGTGGTCAGTTCGTTGCACAAGAACAAATACAACCCACGTCAGCACACACGCATCTTATATAGCATCACATCCAATGGCTATAAAAGATGAGTGAGACCAAATTATATCTCATCTAGATGAGTTCTAGCAAAACTGTATTAATAATACTTAGTACTCCTGCGCCATGTATCATATATTAGTATCATGTAGTACTTTATTTATTTATGAGGTATCCAGATGGCACTGCACCGCCAAGAAAAGAGGGTAACATCAAAATTATGGACTACTTTTTTGAGTATGTTGGTAAGGTCCGGTCATAGTCACTTGTTGAAATCTCTAAAAAGACAAATACTCCCCTCGTCCGGAAATACTTGTCATCAAAATGGATAAAAGTAAATGTATCTAGACATATTTTAGTTTTAGATACATCTCTTTTTATCCATTTTGATGACAAGTATTTTCGGACGGAGGGAGTAGAAAACAGAGTTGGTGATGATGGTGTGCGTGCCATCCTGCAATATAGGCCGTCGGATTTATATCTAACGGATAGGAAAGAAACTATGGCAATTTTGCAAAAATATACCCACACGTCTCTCCACGTTCGCAAATAAGGCCTTCCCTTGTTCAACCTTTTCTCTCACAAGATAAACTACTCATACAAATGCATCTTGATGTTCCGTGCAACGCACGGGCAGCTAGCTTATTTCTTTAAAAATAGTTGCTGCGATAATTGGGTTGAAGTGATATATTTTATGTCTGCCCTGAATGATTTCAGATTCACTAGTAGTAACAAAGAAAAGGTTGCCGTGTTAATTAACAGAAAACAGGGTGAAAACTATCACATGAGGCCGGTAAAAACAAGGCACACTGGGTTCAGCGTCATCGTCACTACAGCTGTGCGCACGCGAGAAGTCTACATATCGAGGGGGCTACCGAGCGAGGCACCGAGACACAATGTTTGAGAGAGAAACCAATTGCCAGATTATGATCAGATCGAGTTGTCACCCTTTTGCTGTCGTTGTTGGGGGGGAAGAGAAAGACGTATCGAGAGTGTGCGCGGTAGGCACAGAGGCACAACTAGCAAGTGTGTGTGTGTGTGTGTTTGAAAGAGGAGTAGATAGATTATTATCAAGATCGATGTGCCACCCTACTAGCTCCTTCGGTGCCGGGTAGTGTGTGTGTGTATGTCTGAGAGAGAAGCCAGTCGATAGATTAGTATCAAGATCGAGGTGTCACCCTACTCCTTCGGTGTTGGGAAGTGTGGGTGTGTGGGGAGGGGGGCAGTGAAACTCACATATCTCTACTCTTATAAAAAACAGAGTTGGTGATCATGGTGTTCCTGCCATCCTGCAATATAGGCCATCCAGTTTATATCCGACGGACAGGAAGGAAACTATGGCAATTTTGCAAAAAGATACCCACACCCCTCTCCGCATTTGCAAATAAGGCATTCCCTCGTTCATCCTTTTCTCCCACAAGATAAACTTCTCATACAAATGCATCTTGATGTTCCGTGCAACGCATGGGCATCTTGCTAGTAGGGAGAAGAAGTTTGTGTGACACATATCTAGCTATATTAAGGGATAGGTAGATAGCATATGTGTGAGAGACATTAGTGGCTGTGGGTGGGCGGAATTAAAGGGGTGGGCGTGTTAGACGTAGAGAGCGTGTGTGTCTCTGTGTGAGAGACTTGTAGGACGGGGTAGAAAGACGAATTTAACCCTGACGGAGGGAGAGAAATACACGAAGTGCGCGTTGTGATTCCGATGCCCACAAGGAAATGAGAGCTGTATGCGTGTGAGAGAGATTGCACAATTCATTCACGTATCACTATCTAGCGATCGTGGACGTGCATCGCTTGAACATAAGTCAATATCTACTTCGTATCGTGGCCAAAGGTACAATATCAATTCAACGCTATAAAGATTGGACACTCACATATCATATTTTTTCTATTTAAATAAGCCTTTTTAGTTGTGCATGCCAAAGTTACAGTGATGTTTCTTCAAACAACCAATGTAGCTATCATGAACATGCACCATTGTTACTCTTGCATTCAAATTCATTAGTCTTGGATGATTTAAGTTTCTATTTTGAAGTAATATATGTAATATTCATATATGAATTCAACGGGTACGCAATTTATGAAATGGAGGCTATGTAATCATATAAGGTAACACTTTTAAGTAGCTGACTACAATATCCATTTCTTTTTGTGCGCCTCTACACTAACACATCAATGCATTATGTTTAAAGTAAATAATCAATGACACTAAATTATCTATTTACACGAGAAATACATAGGCTGAGCGTTTGATCCTTTTTTTTGTGAACGCGCCACTACACCCGTACGACTGGTCGCGCCCGTGTGAACATCCAAGTTATCGGCGCATCATCCTGAGTTATTGTCTTTTTTCTGGGGTGGACTTCACACCAGTTATTAATTGCTGACGCGTGCCCCGTGTACACAGTCTAGCATGACCTTCCCGCTAGCACGGTCCAAAATTAGTTGAAACTGGATACGAACGATCCTGCGGGTGGCAAAATCTCCCGCCTCCTTCTAAAATTTCCGCCACCTTAGTCTTTAGCATGCGAAATCCCCCTTTTGTCCTTGGTGCACAGAGACCAACAGTTACAATACCGCCCTCATCTACATGATAGGTCGGGGCTGCTTTGGTAACTTCCGGTTCCCCCACTACACGGCACCCCCATTTCCTCTCCCCCTCCCGCAAAAACGACTAACTCCACAGCACCAGAGCATCTTACATCACGCCGTCCGTACTTCATCGCCCTTTCTCCCCTCCCCTCTCGAAACCCTAGACTGCTCATCCACCGGCGTACCATAGCCCATTCACTGCCAGCGGCGTCCACCTCACCGGATCTGCTTCTGCGGCC
>NC_041392.1:550181508-550205925 GCF_002162155.2 Triticum dicoccoides | reverse complement strand
AAAACGACTAACTCCACAGCACCAGAGCATCTTACATCACGCCGTCCGTACTTCATCGCCCTTTCTCCCCTCCCCTCTCGAAACCCTAGACTGCTCATCCACCGGCGTACCATAGCCCATTCACTGCCAGCGGCGTCCACCTCACCGGATCTGCTTCTGTGGCCGCATCTACCCCTCCCACCTCCCCTAGAAACAAGTAGACTGCTCATCCACCACTGTACCATAGCCCATTCAGTGTCGGCCTTGTCCACGACGCCGGATCTGCTTCGCCGGTACTCTCGTCAACTGCCGCTCATCTGCAGCGGCTCATTCGTACTCCCCACCGGAGACGCTTCATCCACACCCCCTGGAGCCGCCCCACCGACGCCCCCGTCGACAGCCTCTGATCCTCTTCGCCGACACCTTCCTCAACCCTATCGGAGCCGCTTCACTGACACCTTCCTCAACCCTACCGGAGTAGCTTCGCCTATATCATTCTCAACCCTACCGGGGCCGCTTTGCCAACTCACAAGTCCACGACCTCAGATCCGCTTCCTCGCACCCTCATCCAACCTACCGGAGCAGCTTCTGACGCCCCATCCACGGCCGCAGATCCGCATCGTCGACACCACCCTTAACCCAACCACCGGAGCAGCTTCTGACGCCCCGTCCATGGCCGCAGATCCGCATCGTCGACACCATCCTTAACCCAACCATCGGAGCAGCTTCATCTACGCCCTCATCCACGGCCATAGATCCGCTTCGCCCACACCGTAGTCCACCCTACCGAAGCCGCTCCACAAACACCCTACTCGACGGTTCTAGATCCCCTTACCGGACCCCGACTGCTAGCGCAGCATCATCACCCTCGACGTTTCTAACCTGATTCCCACAGTCTGGAGAGATGCCAAGCACCCGCCACGGCCTAGGTACTTGTCACCTTTAAACCCGTCCTGCATCACCTGCCCAATGTACTTCAAATATACTAACTGGTCGCTGTTACCTGTTATGCAGCTGGAAAAAACTACAAGGACGATGTTTCTTCTGGATCTAACAGCTTGGCCAACCAAGATCCTGGACTGAGGCATTGCTATGATCTTGTAAGCGCGTCTCTCTCTTGTATTGTTCTGTGCCTGCCAACGTGCTTTGCTAGGATTTTCGACCAATAATCCCTTTGTGCAGACAATGATTTCTACTACTGGCTGCTAAATTAGATATGTAATGTCATACATGATACTACCTCGTACCTCCATTCCTAAATATAAGTCTTTCTAGAGATTCCACTATAGGCTACATACGGAGCAAAATGAGTGAATCTACACTCGAAAATGCATCTATATACATTTGTATGTGGTCCATACTGGAATTTCTACAAAGACATATATTTAGGAACAGGTGCAGTACATTACAAAAAATCGTAGGTGGCGTGTAGGAATTCCAGTGCACTACATTAGGCTCCCTTAGAGTGCCTGCTAGTCCAGCATACAGAGTTATGGCTAGTTTATGGTACACACACAATCGTTAATTGGTGGTTTAAATATGCGCAAGGGATATGCAATGTAGTATCATGTAGAGATGTCTGAAATTAGCCGTGTGAACTTGCAGATAGGGTTACACAATGAAAAAGTACAAGATGTATGTGGCAATTTCATGGAACATCGCAAAAAAAGGAGAGGCAGTGGTGAGCCTATACAGTGTGCCATGGTACATCACTCCTCCATTGCAATCATCGTGACATGTTATTTGTATGCCAGTTCTATTAGCCAAGTTTCTTAGGGACAGTTATTACGAGTTATCCTAAGAAAATAAGCACCTGTGAATATAAGCTCCATGTAATAAGCCAACCAGTTATTTTCATTGCGTTTTCAGCTTATCTTTGGTATGATCAGTGGAAAGTCTAGATTGCATTATATTTTTTTCATTTTGCTGCCCATATGGAAATTAATTTGACTTGCAAACATCACAAATTGAACCCAGTGCAGTAATTAATATGATAGGAAAACAGACCATCACTATTTGCTCAAAATGCAAATACAAAGATACCATCTACTTGGCACAATCTACTTTGGTCAATGTTTTCCATAGAGATCCCATTGCCTAATTTAAACAAAGAACGCATGACCCACATTTAAATGAAGAACAATTATTTATTGAAATTCGATGGTCCAAGTGGCTGGTTATTATCGTATAACAGCACCACCTGAAAGCATCATATAGCAGCAGCTCATAGCAACTCATCATACAGTAGCAGCAGTCTGTAATTCATCATATACCAGCAGCAACTCATACCAATTCATCATATACCAGCAGCAGGAGCAGCTCATAGCAATTCATCATATAGCAGCAGCAGGAGCAGCTCATAGCAATTCATCATATAGCAGCAGCAGGAGCAGCTTGTAGCAACTCATCATATAGCAGCAGCAGGAGCAGCTTGTAACAACTCATCATATAGCAACAGCAGCTCATAGCAATTCATCATATAGCAGCAGCAGCTCATAGCAACTCATCATACAGTAGCAGCAGCTCATAGCAATTCATCATATAGCAGCAGCATGAGCATCTCATAGCAATGCATCATATAGCAGCAGCAGAAGCAGCTCATAGCAATTCATCGTATAGTGGAAAGGGGAGAGGAGATGCAAGCGGGCAAGGCAATGAATGCTTGCGTGTTTGTTTTTACTTGAGGGTCAGGTGTGACACGGGCGTCAACAGTTGCATTTTGAGTGTAATATAGGCAGACAACAGAGTCATTTCACTATTCCCCTTCCCTTCAATTTTTAGTGAGGTTCTACCAGAAACACCCCCCTCCAAAGCGAAATTAGTTAAGCCCAAGCCCATAACTCAAAAATGACTTCTTTACATCTTTTATGGCTTATTTTGACAATATGCCCTGAAAATGCAGAATCGAACTAGTCCTTAACCTGCAATTCAATTGTGCGTGCAATGATGAATCACTCTTGCCTGCGATCTGTACATTTAGGCATCATCATACATGGCATAACCTAATACATGTGCATTCCATTGTAGAATCTGGAAATATGCAATGTTTATGTTAGTTCATATGTTGCACATGATGTTTAAATGCCCCTTAAATCTAGTCAGTAAAGTGATGGTCTTTAAGCCTCCTTCTTTGCTTCTTTTCTTGATATGTAAGATTTGCTCACACATCTGTTCAATTGCTTGTTTGCATCAGCCAGCCATACTAGGACTGTTTGCTTTGATTACTTGCTGTTCTTGACATAACACTTTAACAGAGCTTATCAATGATTTAAACACTAAGGGCTGCTGTAGTGGGGCCTTGTCTAACTCATAGGTGACATAAAGGTTTGGTTGTACACTACAGTAGGCTCTTTAAGAGTACCTGGAGATCTAGTTCGAAGGTATGCCTAGTTTTTACATAGTGCAGACATAGTAAATGCTCATTTCATTGTGTGCAAGTGCAAGAGATGTGGCATGTTTCATTATGTGGTGTTGTTTTGTTATAATCTCATTCTTTTGTGTTCACAGACTGGAAAGTATGCATCTTCCAAGGAGACGAGTAACTAGTTTGTGTCACCTTGTAGAGGGGGTGCAATGAAAATAAGATTGAGGATTTCCAAGTACAAGATGTTAGGAAGGAGCCTTGTAAGAGAAATAGGAGCTGCGCTGAGCCTCTTCAACTTGCTAAGGTAAGTCACTGTATGCAACTCAACAGTTTAATTCCTTGTTTGTTTTAGGCATAGTTAATTTTCTCTTTTCAATTGCTTTATTTCTCCTCAGTTAATGAGATGCCCAAATAATCATGCCTGATGTTCGGTACTTGTATCACTATTAGTTGACATAATTAAAGGCCTTACCATTTAATTACTCTGCCGAAGTGTGCCTGAAGCTTTGAAGTCTATTAACCAACTATTATTGCATGAGGCTCACAATCTAGTTTATACTACGCTAATGATTGCATAGTTTTGCCTGCTGTAGTATGTTTGTATGAAACCCTCTGTTGTTCATTATGCTCCCTAAGACTTTAATTGAGGCACAGAATGGACAACTGCTTGCTTACTTATACGCAACGTGCTGTCTAAATTTGTAACTTGTCTGTGTTTTCGATTGGGCCCCAACATCATGCAACTCTGGTGAGCTAAGAGGGATTTCTTTATGCAGGCTGCACAGACTATCTTTTTTATAATTTTTAAAATATCACCTGCTTATGCTTCATGACGTGTAACATTTTTTTTGAAAGTGACGTGTAACATTATTGTTAGTCCTGTTTTGCCATGTAGTACAAAATAGTGTCTTGTTTGCTTCACGGTTGTAACTATATTTTTGCCCTAGTCATGTGTACTTACAGAAACATTTCAGGATGAAGTGACATCAACACAAAGATCTGCGAGCAGTGTGGCATGGCCATTACCGAATGATTATGGATTGGAATAGGAATGTGCTGATGTTCTCGAGCATCAACTAGAGGTGGCAAGACAACGTGTACATGATTGTCAATGTATAATCAACAAGTTGAGACTGGACATGTAGGTATTAGATGCAGGAGTAAAAAAATGAAACAAGACACTGAGGTAACCATGAAGGAATTGGAGATTTTGTAGACTAAAATTTGTGCTATCTAAATCCGGCCAATCCTATTTTCTGAAGAGATTATAGTTCAATTGGAGTTAAGTTGATGCGCGTCCATGATGTATGAGCTGTATTTTCCCAGTGTATGTAATTTGCTGTTTGTGTATGCTTTATTATCACCTGTGCCGAACCATAATGCCCAGTGGGTATAATCGGCTATAATTTCTTTATTGTATAGTGTAGGATAATTCTACCTTTCTATGCCTTGATCTCTTTGTTGTAATAGTGTAGGCTTTTTAGAGGTGATAGTATTGAGTAGGATAATTCTTTGAATATGTTATATCGTTCAAACGGGGGCCAATTCGCCCGACCATGGCCCTTCACGAGCCGTCGGATCCATGGGCCTTCTACGTCTCGTAGGATCCATGGGCCGCTAGCTCATTTATGGGTCTTGTACGGGCCTTTAATGGGTCGTAGATGGGCCTTTAATAGAAATCATACGTTTTATGGGCTGACCATAACGGGCCGTTAAGAGGCCGTATTTGGTGATGCTATGAAAATGGCCCAACAGACTAACGGTCCGCAAACGGGCCGACCGTAACGACGGGCTGAATTTGGCCCACAAACAGAAAATGACAGTAACGGGCCGTAAGTAACCGAATGCTGCAAATGAGCCCAAGAATAAATGGGCCCTCAGAAGGCCAAAAGTTAACTTGGGCAGGAAACGGCCCAATGGAATAACGGGCCGTTAATGGGTATAAAGTGATACACTGTTCATTACGGGCCAATTTCACCACGGGCCATTAATGGGTGTAAAGTAATACACTGTTCATTACGGGCCAGTTTCAGCACGGGCCGCTAATGGGCCAAGAGTTACAAAGGGCCTCATATGGGCCGAAAGACGTCATGGGCTATACATGGGCAGAATTGAAAACGGGCTAGAATCATATTGGACGGCCCAGATGACGCTACTGGGCCTAATTCGGATAGGGCGTAACGGGCCTTGGATTAGCGGCCTGTAAATGGGATATATGCAAACAAGCCGTTAACAGGCTTTCCATGGGCCGTCCCGCCAGCTTTTGACCAAGTCAAATGGGCCTGCCTTTTCACAGGAATGGGCCACTGTTGGGCCGTGCCACGTGTCGACGTATCATAGGCGCCTTTTGTCCAGTGAGTGGATGACATCTGTCCCAATGATGAGTCGACACGTGTTTCCTCTAGCCAATGATGATTTTACACGTGGAAAATCCCCATTGGTCGGGGCTGTCAACGGGTTATCGGATCCAAAACCCGACCCGATAGCTTAACGGAGTTCCTTACGGTGGATACCACGTGTCGGTCACCCTTGACGAAAGCACTTCTGTGACACGCGATTTATCGTCATGGAAGTGGACACTTCCGTGATGATAATTTTGGTAATGTCATGGAACACTTCTACGACAGCACAGGTATGACTATCTTGATTCTGTCATAAATTTGTCATGGATGCACATGCATGGCAAAAAAGCGACCTACTGTGACAAACACGTATCATCACAGAAGTGTATTTTTTTTGTAGTGAAGGTCTAGGGCGCCGTGGTTGATGTCTACTACACAACCTTTTTCTTGTAGATGTTGTTGGGCCTCCAAGTGCAGAGGTTTGTAAGACAGTAGCAATTTTTCTCAAGTGGATGAGCTAAGGTTTATCAATCTGTGGGAGGCATAGGATGAAGATGGTCTCTCTCAAACATCTCTGCAACCAGATAACAAAGAGTCTCTTGTGTCCCCAACACACCCAATACAATGGTAAATTGTATAGGTGCACTAGTTCGGCGAAGAGATGGTGATACAAATGCAATATGGATGGTAGATATAGGTTTTTATAATCTGAAATTATAAAAACAGCAAGGTAACTAATAATAAAAGTGAGTGAAAACAGTATTGCAATGCGTTGAAACAAGGCCTAGGGTTCATACTTTCACTAGCTAGTGCAAGTTCTCTCAACAATAATAACATAATTAGATCATATAACTATCCCTCAACATGCAACAAAGAGTCACTCCAAAGTCACTAATAGCAGAGAACAAACGAAGAGATTATTGTAGGGTACGAAACCACCTCAAAGTTATTCTTTTCGATCAATCCATTGGGCTATTCCTATAAGTGTCACAAACAACCCTAGAGTTCGTAGTAAAATAACACCTTAAGACACAAATCAACCAAAACCCTAATGTCATCTAGATACTCCAATGTCACATCAAGTATCCATGGATATGATTATACAATATGCATCACACAATCTCAGATTCATCTATTCAACCAACACAAAGAACTTCAAAGAGTGCCCCAAAGTTTTTACCTGAGAGTCAAGACAAAAATGTGTGCCAACCCCTATGCATAGATTCCCAAGGTCACGGAACCCGCAAGTTGATCACCAAAACATACATCAAGTGAATCAATAGAATACCCCATTGTCACCACAAGTATCCCATGCAAGACATACATCAAGTGTTCTCAAATCCTTAAAGACTCAATCCGATAAGGTAACTTCAAAGGGAAAAATCAATCCATTACAAGAAGGTAGAGGGGGAGAAACATCATAAGATCCAACTATAGTTGCAAAGCTCGCGGTACATCAAGATCGTGCCAAATTAAGAACACGAGAGAGAGAGAGAGATCAAACACATAGCTACTGGTACATACTCTCAGCCCCGAGGGTGAACTACTCCCTCCTCGGCATGGAGAGCGGTGGGATGATGAAGATGGCCACCGGTGATGGATCCCCCCTCCGGCAGGGTGCCAGAACAGGGTCCCGATTGGTTTTTGGTGGCTACACAGGCTTGCGGCGGCAGAACTCCCGATCTAGGTTTCTTTTCGGGGGGTTTCTGTATTTATAGAAATTTTGGGCGTCGATCTCACGTTAGGGGTTTTTTTGAGTCATCCACGAGGTAGGGGGCGCACCCAGGGGGTAGGGCGCGCCCTCCACCCTCGTGGATGGCTTGGGACTCTCCTGGACCAACTATTTTACTTCGAGGGCTTCTTTTGGTCCATAAAAAATCATCAAAAATTGGCACGTCAATTGGACTCCGTTTGATATTCCTTTTCTGTAAAACTCAAAAATAAGGAAAAAAACAAAAACTGGCACTGGGCTCTAGGTTAATAGGTTAGTCCCAAAAATCATATAAAATAGCATATAAATGCATATAAAACATCCAAGATGGATAATATAATAGCATGGAACAATAAAAAATTATAGATACGTTGGAGATGTATCAGCGGTCGTCAGGGACGACGGCGACGCGACCGGATCACCGACGACGCGGCCGGATCTGGGCCCAAGCGTGGGCTTGGTCTCCAGGTCGAGGTGGCACGGTGGCAGGTGCGACACGTCGGCAACTGGGCGGATCTGAGGATTCCATCCTTGTTTGGTCCTTGACAGCGCGGGCAACTCCGGGGGAAACCCTAGATCTCCTTAGGATCGAGCGATGGCGGTGCTTTTGCGTCGTAGTCCCTCTTCAAGGCATCGTTTTGGAGTTTGCTCCAGTTGAAGGGACCAGCGATGTTGACGACGCACACCCGGTGGCGCAAGTGCCAATGAAAATCGCGCCGACTATGGTCTTGGCGGACAATGGCGACGTCTTTGATGTCGTTTCCTTGTCGACGCATCATCGTTGCAGATTGCGTCATCAGGCTCGGGATGCTCCAGGGGAAACCCTAGATCTGGGTCTCCCAGATCGAACGGTAATGGCGTTCTCTATATCGCTTTCCCTCCTGGGGGCATCATTTTGGACCAAGTGATGGCTATAGGTGGCAAGAGGAGGAGCGGTGTTACATCTACCGCAAGGCCGATGGCGGATCACGGCGGCATGGTGTTGCGGAGTTTCAGCGATGGGCGCGCGTGGATGGACACACGCAGGATGATGGCGTTGTCTGATGTCATTGTGGCGTTGACGGCAGGCCTGGCAATGTTGGTGCATCAGGACCTGCTCTGGAGATGGATCAGTGGTTAGTGGTGGCGGCGGCCTTTGATAGTGCGCCAGACCGGTGTGTGACCCAATCCCGACATTGTGGCTTGGTTGGGGCATCCGACTTTAAATGTTAGGATTTTGTGTGATGTCTGTTTGGTATTAGGCCGGGACATTTGGCACCCCTTCATCAAGGGGATATGAGTAGCGACAGGTGTGTTGCTATGATGGTAGTTTCAGGCATACTAATGTATTACTTTATAAGATCCTTGTGAATAATTAATAATATGGATGCATGCATCATTGAGATGCAGAGGCCGGGGTAAATCCTCCTTTTTAAAATAAAATAAAATATATGTGGACATTCGCTCATGAACAGATTAAATGTCTCACAATTTTGTTATGCAATCACCAGCAAAGAAATTAGGCAAACAAATGCCACAAATGAATTTGCTCTCATTTTGCTTAATTAATACACAGCCAGGTTCAAAGATTTACATACTCACAATTTGAAGAACCTAGGATACAAATCATATATATGTAGAAATGTGACAGTCCAAAAATTTTATTTGGTTTTTCAGCAAAAACTTTGTTGGTTTTTGAAAAGAGGCCATTTAAATTTTTTTTCCAGAAAACCTTCCTCTTAAAAACTTCTTTGGCAAGGATTTTTATTTTTGTATCTCCTTCAAACTATGGTATTTGATCATTCAAAACTCTTTCTCTGATGGTTCCCTTCTCAAAGTATATTTTTGGAAACTATTCTTTTTCTTATGAAAAGAACTCTATGAATTTTGAGGTTTTTCTTACCTTGAAAACCACCCATGGTTTTACCATGTCTCCTATAGTAAATCTTCTCAAAATCACTCCCTCCACCTCTGAACAATCTAAATTCTCTGTCTCAACAAGTCCAAACAAGTTTTGGATTTTATTTCAATTATTTGATCTCTCAAATCATTTCTGCCAATTATTTTGAGCCTGAGTGATTTTTCAAAGCAAGTACCCTAATGCCTTTGGTCCTTGAGCCCAAACCAACTCCCCTGGATAGTCCTTAGTACCCACAACCTAGAACCATCTTGATCCACTCTTCTTCTTTTCAAAATTTTCAAATTTCACTCACTGCAAGTTTGGACCAGATTTGCCAAATTTGGTGAAATTCATATCTACAATTCTCCAAAAATTCCACAAAAATTCAGGCAGTCTCCTGGTGCAATGAGAGGCCACTCCACCAAAAATCAGCTCAAGGAAAATTCCCTACATGCCAGAATCATTCTGTCGAACACCTGGCCGGCACTGTTACTTTGCACTTTCAGTAAAATTCAGAAAGTTTAGAGAAGTTCAGTGTCGTTTCTTCGTCAGAGAATTGTCACTTATCAAACAGTGCATCCTGGCGCGTTGCACGCAGCCCCTTCTCCCTGGCCAGCACCCCGCACGCGTGCTTGGCGCCTTCCTGGCATCGGTGGCGCCCTGGGCCGCTTGCGCCGGCGTGCTTTGCGGCGGCAGAACCACCGTAACGGCCGACAGGGGGGCAACACCGCGGCAGAACGCCGTTCGGCGCCGCCCAACCCTCCTGGTAGCTCCGCGTGGCCTCATGCACGCCAGCCTACCCCGCAGCACCGTCGCCGTGGCCCGGCAAGCACAGAGCGTGCTCCCTGCCGCCGACGGGCCCGCCCCGCCCCGTTCCGTCGAAACCCACTCAAGCTCCTAATCCAAGTCCGCTTAGCGTCTGAATGGGACCAGTAGACCTCCACGATGACGCCCAACTCCCTAATCTCCCCGTCCAGCCACTGCGCCGCCGTAATCCACCACCGGACTTATCCTTCCATGGCCACCGCCTCGGATCGCCCATAAAAGGGGACCCCGAGCTCACCCTCAAGTACGCACCACCACTGCACCTCACCAACGCCCCGCAAGGCCACTAGGAGGACCTCGAGGAGGTCTCCTCCCCCGACTCCGGCCGCCCCGTTCCGCCTCGGCCTCCGTCTCGATTCGCTCCGGTGAGGCCGTCCCCGGTGCCCAAACTTCGTCAGTACCCTCCTCGAGCAACCAGAGAGCTAACCCCCACTTCAATTCGATCCTTGCAGCCCTCCTCGGCGAGCTCCATCAACACCCGAACCACCGTCCGCCGGAGCAAGGGCCGCCGTCGACGTGGTGCTCGCCGGCGACCACCACCACCTCCCACAGACGCGGAATGGCGCCCTGAACACGGAGGTACTCTCCGATCTCCCTGCCTCGCCGTGGATCGCCGCCGGCGACCACCGCGGCTCTCGGGCACCGTCGAGCTCTGCCGCCCCGTTTGAATATTCAAACCTGATGGGTGGGACCCGCCTGTCAGCCTCTCAGTTCTTTCTAAACGAACCGTTTTCTGAAAGCGTCTTCTGCCAAATGCGTTTTCCCTCTGGGCCGGCGTATTCTTTATCGAATCGTTTTCTGTTTTTGTAAGTTAGCCCCTGGGAACTTTCTGTTTCATTACAAATGAGTCCCTGGACTAAAACCCTTATAACTTTTTAACAGAAAAGTATTTTTGATTGATTCTTTTTCTGTCCTCTTCAAATTTTTGTCTACTTTTTTATCATATTTATTTGAAAAATATTTGGAATAATTTTTGTGCACCTCACGGTATTCACGATAGCGCGTATATTTTCTTTATACCATAGATACCGAAGGAGGTGACGGGACCGCAAACTTCACCGAGCTAGGCTCCGACTACTCTGAACCAGGCAAGCATGTTTGAACTTTTGATATGATGATTGTTTTGGCATGTTTGCATTAAGTAGTTTCGTGGCATGTTGATGAGCATACCGATGAATGTCATGTTACATGCAACGATGAGGCAAGTGAGTTTCGAAAATCCATAAGTGGATGGATGTGAGTATGCATGGCCATGTGTTGGCTTGAGGATGGGTAAGATGGCAGTGTTGTAGCATGCCAGTCTTGTGCCAGGCTATATGACTTCAGTGTCAACATTCCAGTTCCTCCTATTTTTCCTTCCCTGTACTACCACATGTTTTCCGCAAGGAATATGGCTTAGTAAGTTGCAAATTGCTTTCCTGGTACACATCAAAAAGGAGAGGCCGTGATGATGGTTCCATGGCCCTGGATTAAAGCCAGTCATCCGGTCAGGGGGCATGGGTGTTTCCGGTTGGGACCGAGAGGGGGGCACCCCTTAGAGCGCGCGTATATAAATTTGATCCCATGCTATTCGAGATTGTGATCTCCCCATCTCAAAAGTTTTTCTTGGACGATGTCTAGGGTGATTCCTGGCATCGAGAGGTAGGATGGGTGTGTACTGGTTAGCTGTGTTTTCTTCCAAAATACCGTAAACGGAACTAGTCCTTCGTGACTACGGAAATCTGTTGGCTATGGGAAAATTTTTCGTACAAACTCTGCAGAGTCATATATTCCTTTGAATCATCTATTCCATATCCAAGTTCGGTATTATCTTATCCTGACAAATGTCAGTTTTGATGACAGAGACTCCGGTGAATCACATGAGTGCTAAGTCCGATTAAATGTTTATTCCTGTGGATGGACTAACCCATTTATTTTCATGAATTGAATATTTATTATGAGTATTATTTACTTGTGAATAAAAGCCCTTTTTGTGATGCGCTCAGACGTCCGACTGTGGCATTGTTATTATTTACTTTCAATAAAAGCCCTTTCTGTGATGTCGCTCAGACGTCCGACTGTGGCATTGTTATTATTTACTTTCAATAAAAGCCCTTTCTGTGATGTCGCTCAGACGTCCGACTGTGGCATTGTTATATTTTACTTTCAATGAAAGCCCTTTCTGCGATGTTGCTTAGACGTCCGACTGTGGCATTTCTTTTAAAGCCCTTTATGTGGTGTCGCTCAGATGCCCGACTGTGGCATTTCTTTTAAAGCCCTTTATGTGGCGTCGCTCAGACGCCCGACTGTGGCATTTCTTTTAAAGCCCTTTATGTGGCGTCGCTCAGACGCCCGACTGTGACATTTCTTTTAAAGCCCTTTATGTGGCATTGCTCAGACGCCCGACTGTGGCATTTCTTTTAAAGCCCTTTATGTGGTGTCGCCTAGACGCCCGACTACGGCGTGATTTATTTATTTATCTTCCTATCGAGGTGTCGCTTCAGACACCCGATTGCGTTTACATTTATTTTGTTGGGTTTTCGAGCGGACTACCGCCGACCCCCTTTTTACCTGTCTCGTTTTTACGAATTAATGTGGCACTGTTAAAATACTCATGACACATCCATGCATGCATTTGTTATATCCTGTGTCCGAACTGTCTTGCGAGTACTTTCAAAGTACTCACCTGGCTTGTTGATTTGGCCAGATGCTGACGAAGGCGATCTCATGGATGAAGAATTTGATAGCGAGTCCGACGGCTAGAGGAATCGCAGTCAGTCTCGTGCGACCCTGGATTTGGTCACTGTATTATATCCGCTTCCGCTACCAAATAAATTCATCGAGCCTCACCTTGATGCTCGATGAGATGCCAGTTTTAGAGTCCTGTATCTCACTCCCGCTGTGTTTTTCCACCACCACCCTATCCTCGAGTCAGTAGTATGCCTCCACACCACCGTGTCATGTCCGCCATTATGTATAATTATTGGCGTGCTTGTAATAGTTTGGTTGAGCAACCGTAGCTCGACCCTGTAATATATTTTATGCTACTGGCTTATTGTATCAAGAATTTGTCTACCGGTAAGGAGGATTTTTCTCATACTGGACTCAAAAGATTGGTTTCTCAATAAACATTTTTATTGGAAAACCGGTCGTGACAAGCTTGGTACCAGAGCCAGGCTGACTGTAGGAAGCCACTAGGTGCGATCGCTAATTGGTTATTAGCATGATAGAGCCAATTTATATTTTTTTTTGCAATTGTAGTCATTTTCTGACAGTCAGCATAAATTTATGATCTGACCATTCAGAATCTTTGCCTACTTTTGTAGATGGCCGACAACAGCTGCGAGTCTCAGACCTTCGCCAACGTGCCCGATGGGTTCGTCAAGCTTCTCTCCTTCATCGTTCAGGTCGCGATGGGGCCATCTGTGCGCCCAGTCTTCACACTCTGCCAGCACAAAGTCAACGACAGTCTGACCATGCACCAGGCCGTGGTGCAGTTCAAGGGAGGGCGTGGTGAGTTACGCCGCTTCCGGTTCTTGGGAAGAGCCATGCCTATGGAGAGGCATGCTATGCAGATGGCAGCCCGCGAGGCGATAGCTCGTCTCAGGGATGTCCTCCCCGTGATGAAGACTTGTCGTTACCGTTATCTTCCATGCCATGTGCCTTACACCTGTCACTATGCATTCTCCTGCCCCAGAGGAGAACGAGACGAGGCTTTTGAGATGCTTATTGAGTATCTCCGGGCCCTGGAGGCAGCCTTCGACAACCTGGTGGACGACTTCGTGGCTGCCCGCATGGACTCAGTCCATGGTTGTGCCGCCAACAGGAGGGAGCTCCTACCCACCGCACCGCCACTGACTTTTGTCTCGTCCTCAGCATCTTATGCACCTACTCGTCGCCTGCCTTCTACCGAAGAGTTTAACCAAGTCATTGCGCCCACTCCAGCACGCACCGCACCACCCTTCGCGCCCACTCCTGTTCGTGTTGTTCCACCCCTGGCACCCGCTCCATCTACTCGGCGCAACACTACACGTATGGAGCCTATTAGCGAGGAGGAAGTCGAGTCCCCAGCCTTGCTACACCTCACCCTCGGCAGGGCAAAGGAGATCGTCAACATCTCCGCTTGAGTACGCTTAGCCGCCATGCAATGTACCGCTTTGTACGATATGTTTATATGTACATAGGTTGTGAGAAGTAGCCTGTTTGCGCATCATGTAGGATCTGGAGGAGTGCACTAGCCTAAATAACATGTCAGGATTATGTACGCATATCCTGAGTGATGTATTGTATAATTACCGCCTGCGTGTAAGATATGTAATGAGCAGTCCTTCTCCGTGCGCAAATCGAATTGTTTTTCTTAAGTAAGCCTGGTTATTTAATTTATTTGCCAGCTTTGTGCATTTATGGAATTGTTTTTGTGACCCTTTTCGCTTTTCTTATGGGTTTTACAAAACATATCCCCAGAGTGAAAAATGTCTCGTCCTTGGACTCGCTCCATGCCAACTCCACCAGAGGAAAATTATGATACACAACCCAGCAACAAGTTCACACAGGGACAGTCAAGCCAACAGGGTAGTGAATCGGCACTTTCACAAATGTGTCGCCTTTATGAGCAGAGTCAGCAACAACATCGGGAAATGATGAACCAAGTCATCAACATGGGAAATCACCATGGACAGTATCAGCAGCATTCCAAGTTATCTGAGCTACAGAAGACACGTCCCCAAACATTTTCTCATACTGACAAGCCTCTTGAAGCCGAGGATTGGCTTCGATATATGGAGAGAAGGTACTATATGCCCCGCACTATCTCACAGGAGCAGCTGCATCATGGTGGGAGAATTTTCTGCACATGCACCCCAACGAAAGTGATATAACCTGGGATGATTTCAAGGAAGGTTTCCGTGGTGCACACATTCCTAAGAGTATTATGAAAATCAAGAAGAGAGAGTTCGATGACCTCAAACAAAGGAACATGACAGTGTCAGAATACAACGGTCAATTTACTCTATTGTCTCGCTACGCCAATGAAGAACGTATGACTGAAAGCAAGAAGATGGAGAAATTCCTTGACGGTCTAGCGCCCGCGCTTAAATGTCAACTGGTCGTGCACACTTTTCCAGATTTTAAGACACTAGTGGACAAAGCCATTACTCTAGAAAATGAGAGACGTAGCTTGGAGGATTTCCGCAAGCGAAAAAGAGACCAGACTACTCTTGCGCGCAACCACCGAAGCAAGACAGATTTTCAGAAAGGTGGGACACACAAACCTACGACAAACGTCTCACGCCCAACCAAGAATTTCCATGCAAGAGACAAGGAGTTCACATATCGCCCAGGCGTTACTTGCTACACTTGTGGGGAGGAAGGGCACTATGCCAAGCAGTGCCCCAAGCCAAGGAACTCGACCCCGAAGCCGAACAACGGTGGCAATAATTCAGCACCCAAGCGAAACAATTTCAACCCCAACAACAACCACAGGAAGGGTCATCTGAACCACGTAACCAAAGAGGAGGCACAAAATGCTCGGGATATCGTACTCGGTACGTTTCCTATCAACACAATACCTGCAATGGTTTTGTTTGATTCTGGAGCTTCTCACTCTTTCATTTCGAAAAGTTTTGCTTTGCAAAATAATTTTTCGATGCTTCCTCTGGAAAAATCCATGATCATCAAGTCCCCTGGGATTCAGCAAGTCACTCAGAATTACTGTCAGGATGTGGTTATTGAGTTTGAAGGATTGAAGTTTCACGCCAATCTTATTGTATTGGAAAATAAAGGACTGGATGTCATCCTAGGGATGGACTGGTTAACCACCAACAAAGGTTTTATTGACTGTTTCAACTGGACCGTAATTCTCACACACCACCACGGGAAGACAATAAAAGTATCAGCCAAAGAAAGAAAAATACCCCGGCAGCCGAGATTGAATAAGGTGGACGCTTCTGAGCTAAACAAGGTTCCAGTGGTATGTGAATTTCCAGACGTATTTCCCGAAGAACTACCAGGCATGCCACCAGACCGAGAGATAGAATTCAGCATTGAGCTAGCCCTAGGAACCACCCCCATATACAAGAAACCATACAGAATGGCACCATCCGAGTTGATTGAGTTTAAGAAACAAATAAAGGAATTGCTGGACAAGGGATACATTCGAGCCAGCTCCTCACCTTGGGGATCACCAATTTTATTTGCCAAAAAAAAGGATGGAACACTGAGATTGTGCATAGACTACCGAGCACTTAACATGGTCACAGTCAAGAACAAATACCCGATGCCACGGATAAATGATTTATTTGATCTGCTCGCTCAGGCCAAGGTATTCTCAAAGATTGACTTAAGGTTAGGATACCATCAATTAAAAGTGCGAACAGAAGATATCCCCAAAACAGCCTTCACCTCCAGATATGGACTATATGAGTTCACAGTTATGCCTTTTGGATTAACGAACGCCCCCGCATATTTTGTTCACCTCATGAACAAAGTATTTATGAAGTTTATGGACAAGTTCGTTTTGGTATTTATCGACGATATTCTGATATACTCCAAGACACCAGAAGAGCACGCGGAACATCTCAGGATTGTGCTAGGAGAACTCAGGAAACATCAATTGTATGCCAAGTTCAGCAAGTGCGAATTTTGGCTAAGACAAGTAGGCTTTCTAGGCCACGTGCTGACCCAAGACGGTATCGCAGTGGACCCGGAGAAAGTCAGGGCCATACTTGGCTGGAAGTCACCAGCCAGCGTATCGAACATACGAAGTTTCTTGGGAATGGCAGGATATTACCGCAGGTTTATTGAAGGATTCTCCACCATAGCCAAGCCAATGACGCAGTTACTCAAGAAGGACAAGAAGTTTGAATGGACAGAAGCCTGCGAGAAAAGTTTCCAAGAGCTAAAACGGAAATTAATGATAGCACCGATATTAATTGTGCCAGACATACACAAGAATTTTGAAGTGTATTGTGACGCATCCCGAAAGGGCCTCGGGTGCGTGTTGATGCAAGAAGGCAAGGTTGTCGCATACGCTTCAAGGCAACTTTGCAAGCATGAGGAAAATTATCCCACTCATGACTTAGAAATGGCAGCAGTCATTCATGCACTCAAGGAATGGAGGCATTTCTTACTTGGAAATCGATGTGAAATATACACGGACCATAAAAGTCTCAAATATATTTTCACACAGCCAGAACTAAACTTGCGGCAACGACGCTGGTTGGAATTGGTAAAGGATTATGATGTTGGTATCCACTATCATCCAGGAAAAGAAAATGTCGTGGCCGATGCTCTTAGTCGAAACCCCAGCTCCGACGAAAACAGTCTGCAAAGCTTGAGATCTGAATTCCAAAAAGAATTTGCCAAACTCAACTTGTTAATGATCGCGGAAGGCACCATAACAAACTTGGAAATACAGCCCGACCTTGTGGAGAGAATTAAAGAAGCTCAGCCTGGTCACCCCAGCATTGAAGGAATTAAAAGAAATGTGAGTATGGGCAAGGCCTCGGAGTTCGTCATAGACGATGGAGGAATATTATGGTACAGAGACAGACTCTGCGTGCCAAACATAGAGGACCTCAAACAGCAAATTCTAGCTGAAGCCCACACCGCCCCATATTCGATCCACCCTGGAGGAACCAAAATGTATAAGGATATTCAGGAAAGATTTTGGTGGCACGGTATGAAGAGGGACATAGCCACATACATTGCATGTTGCGATTCTTGTCAACGCATAAAAGTTGAGCATCAAAGACAAGCCGGACTACTGCAACCAAACAAAATACCTGAGTGGAAATGGGATGAAATAGGGATGGATTTCGTTGTCGGACTACCTTGGTCACGACACGGGAATGATGCCATATGGGTCATCACCGATAGATTAACCAAGGTGGCACATTTCATTCCAGTGAAGACAACCTACAACACTCAGAGGCTCGCCAGGATTTATCTCTCCCGTATAGTTTGTCTGCATGGAGTCCCGAAGACTATAATATCCGACAGAGGCACTCAGTTTGTCTCGAGATTCCGGGATCATTTACAACAGGCTCTGGGAACTCAACTGGCCTTCAGTACAGCCTACCATCCCCAGACTGATGGACAGACTGAACGCGTAAACCAAATTTTAGAAGACATGTTGAGAGCATGTGTCCTCATCTATGGAACCAGTTGGGAAGAAAGCCTGCCATATGCCGAGTTTGCATACAACAACAGTTACCAGGCCAGCCTGCAAATGGCACCTTTTGAAGCCCTATACGGACGGAAATGTCGTACCCCGCTAAATTGGTCAGAAACCAGAGACAGCCGTATCTTCGGCCCAGACATGCTCAAAGAAGCCGAGGAAAAGGTCAAGATAATCAGGGACCGACTCAAGACCGCTCAAAGCCGACAAAAGAGTTATTACGATCAGAAACATCGTGGGGTCAGCTTCGAACCCGGTGAGTTCGTGTACCTAAGAGTGTCCCCTATGAGAGGCTTGCAACAATTCAAGATTAAAGGAAAGCTAGCACCAAGATTCATCAGACCATTCTGTATAGTGGCACGAAGAGGCACGGTAGCCTACCAGCTAGACTTACCCGAAGAATTATCCGATGTCCACGACGTGTTCCACATTTCGCAATTAAGGAAGTGCATAAGCAACCCAGAGAAACAAGTATCCCATGAGAACATTGACGTACAGCCAGACCTCACCTATCGGGAACGTCCAGTAAAAATATTAGAGGAGTCTGAAAGGAGGACCCGACAGAAAACCATCAAGTTTTTCAAAGTTCAGTGGAGCAATCACACCGAAAGTGAAGCAACTTGGGAAAGAGAGGATTTTCTTCGGACAGAGCACCCACACTTATTTAAGGATCAGCTGAAATCTCGGGGACGAGATTTTTCCTAAGGGGGTAGGTGTTGTGACACTCCAAAAATTTTATTTGGTTTTTCAGCAAAAACTTTGTTGGTTTTTGAAAAGAGGCCATTTAATTTTTTTTCCAGAAAACCTTCCTCTTAAAAACTTCTTTGGCAAGGATTTTTATTTTTGTATCTCCTTCAAACTATGGTATTTGATCATTTAAATCTCTTTCTCTGATGGTTCCCTTCTCAAAGTATATTTTTGGAAACTATTCTTTTTCTTATAAAAAGAACTCTATGAATTTTGAGGTTTTTCTTACCTTGAAAACCACCCATGGTTTTACCATGTCTCCTATAGTAAATCTTCTCAAAATCCCTCCCTCCACCTCTGAACAATCTAAATTCTCTGTCTCAACAAGTCCAAACAAGTTTTGGATTTTATTTCAATTATTTTATCTCTCAAATCATTTCTGCCAATTATTTTGAGCCTGAGTGATTTTTCAAAGCAAGTACCCTAATGCCTTTGGTCCTTGAGCCCAAACCAACTCCCCTGGATAGTCCTTAGTACCCACAACCTAGAACCATCTTGATCCACTCTTCTTCTTTTCAAAATTTTCAAATTTCACTCACTGCAAGTTTGGACCGGATTTGCCAAATTTGGTGAAATTCATATCTACAATTCTCCAAAAATTCCACAAAAATTCAGGCAGTCTCCTGGTGCAATGAGAGGCCACTCCACCAAAAATCAGCTCAAGGAAAAATCGCTACATGCCAGAATCATTCTGTCGAACACCTGGCCGGCACTGTTACTTTGCACTTTCAGTAAAATTCAGAAAGTTCAGAGAAGTTCAGTGTCGTTTCTTCGTTAGAGAATTGTTACTTATCAAACAGTGCATCCTGGCGCGTTGCACGCAGCCCCTTCTCCCTGGCCAGCACCCCGCACGCGCGCTTGGCGCCTTCCTAGCGTCGATGGCGCCCTGGGCCGCCTGCGCCGGCGTGCTTTGCGGCGGCAGAACCACCATAACGGCCGACAGGGGGGCAACACCGCGGCAGAACGCCGTTCGGCGCCGCCCAACCCTCCTGGTAGCTCCGCGTGGCCTCATGCACGCCAGCGTACCCCGCAGCACCGTCGCCGTGGCCCGGCAAGCACAGAGCATGCTCCCTGCCGCCGACGGGCCCGCGCCGCCCCGTTCCGTCGAAACCCACTCAAGCTCCTAATCCAAGTCCGCTTAGCATCTGAATGGGACCAGTAGACCTCCACGATGACGCCCAACTCCCTAATCTCCCCGTCCAGCCACTGCGCCGCCGTAATCCACCACCGGACTTATCCGTCCATGGCCACCACCTCGGATCGCCTATAAAAGGGGACCCCGAGCTCACCCTCGAGCACGCAGCACCACTGCACCTCACCAATGCCCTGCAAGGCCACTAGGAGGACCTCGAGGAGGTCTCCTCCCCCGACTCCGGCCGCCCCGTTCCGCCTCGGCCTCCGTCTCGATTCGCTTCGGTGAGGCCATCCCCGGCGCCCAAACTTCGTCAGTACCCTCCTCGAGCAACCAGAGAGCTAACCCCCACTTCAATTCGATCCTTGCAGCCCTCCTCGGCGAGCTCCATCAACGCCCGAACCACCGTCCGCCGGAGCAAGGGCCGCCGTCGACGTGGTGCTCGCCGGCGACCACCACCACCTCCCATAGACGCGGAATGGCGCCCTGATCACGGAAGTACTCTCCGATCTCCCTGCCTCGCCGTGGATCGCCGCCGGCGACCACCGCGGCTCTCGGGCACCGTCGAGCTCTGCCGCCCCGTTTGAATATTCAAACCTGACGGGTGGGACCTGCCCGTCAGCCTCTCAGTTCTCTCTAAACGAACCCTTTTCTAAAAGCGTCTTCTGCCAAATGCGTTTTCCCTTTGGGCCGGCATATTCTTTATCGAATCGTTTTCTGTTTTTATAAGTTAGCCCCTGGGAACTTTCTGTTTCATAACAGATGAGTCCCTGGACTAAAACCCTTATAACTTTTTAACAGAAAAGTATTTTTGATTGATTCTTTTTTTGTCCTCTTCAAATTTTTGTCTAGTTTTTTTATCATATTTATTTGTAAAATATTTGGAATAATTTTTGTGCACCTCACGGTATTCACGATAGCGCGTATATTTTCTTTATACCGTAGATACCGAAGGAGGTGACGGGACCGCAAACTTCACCGAGCTAGGCTCCGACTACTCTGAACCAGGCAAGCATGTTTGAACTTTTGATATGATGATTGTTTTGGCATGTTTGCATTAAGTAGTTTCGTGGCATGTTGATGAGCATACCGACGAATGTCATGTTACATGCAACGATGAGGCAAGTGAGTTTCGAAAATCCATAAGTGGATGGATGTGAGTATGCATGGCCATGTGTTGGCTTGAGGATGGGTAAGATGGCAGTGTTGTAGCATGCCAGTCTTATGCCAGGCTATATGACTTCAGTGTCAACCCGTATCAGTCCAGTTCCTCCTATTTTTCCTTCCCTGTACTACCACATGTTTTCCGCAAGGAATATGGCTTAGTAAGTTGCAAACCGCTTTCCTGGTACACACCAAAAAGGAGAGGCCGTGATGATGGTTCCATGGCCCTGGATTAAAGCCAGTCATCCGGTCAGGGGACATGGGTGTTTCCGGTTGGGACCGAGAGGGGGGCACCCCTTAGAGCGCGCGTATATAAATTTGATCCCATACTATTCGAGATTGTGATCTCCCCGTCTCAAAAGTTTTTCTTGGACGATGTCTAGGGTGATTCCTGGCATCGAGAGGTAGGATGGGTGTGTACTGGTTAGCTGTGTTTTCTTCCGAAATACCGTAAACGGAACTAGTCCTTCGTGACTACGGAAATCTGTTGGCTGTGGGAAAATTTTTCGTACAAACTCTGCAGAGTCATATATTCCTTTGAATCATCTATTCCATATCCAAGTTCGGTATTATCTTATCCTGACAAATGTCAGTTTTGATGACAGAGACTCCGGTGAATCACATGAGTGCTAAGTCCGGTTAAATGTTTAATCCTGTGGATGGACTAACCCATTTATTTTCATGAATTGAATATTTATTATGAGTATTATTTACTTGTGAATAAAAGCCTTTTTTGTGATGTCGCTCAGACGTCTGACTGTGGCATTGTTATTATTTACTTTCAATAAAAGCCCTTTCTGTGATGTCGCTCAGACGTCCGACTGTGGCATTGTTATTATTTACTTTCAATAAAAGCCCTTTCTGTGATGTCGCTCAGATGTCCGACTGTGACATTGTTATATTTTACTTTCAATGAAAGCCCTTTCTGCAATGTCCTTCAGACGTCCGACTGTGGCATTTCTTTTAAAGCCCTTTACGTGGCGTCGCTCAGACGCTCGACTGTGGCATTTCTTTTAAAGCCCTTTATGTGGCGTCGCTCAAACGCCCGACTATGGCATTTCTTTTAAAGCCCTTTATGTGGCGTCGCTCAGACGCCCGATTGTGGCATTTCTTTTAAAGCCCTTTATGTGGCGTCGCTCAGACGCCTGACTGTGGCATTTCTTTTAAAGCCCTTTATGTGGTGTCGCCTAGATGCCCGACTACGGCGTGATTTATTTATTTATCTTCCTATCGAGGTGTCACTTCAGACACCCGATTGGGTTTACAGTTATTTTGTTGGGTTTTCGAGCGGACTACCACCGACCCCCTTCTTACCTGTCTCGTTTTTACGAATTAATGTGCCACTGTTAAAATACTCATGACGCATCCGTGCATGCATTTGTTATATCTTGCGTCCGAACTGTCTTGCGAGTACTTTCAGAGTACTCACCTGGCTTGTTGATTTGGCCAGATGCTGACGAAGGCGATCTCATGGATGAAGAATTTGATAGCGAGTCCGACGCCTAGAGGAATCCCAGTCAGTCTCGTGCGACCCTGGATTTGGTCACTGTATTATATCCGCTTCCGCTACCAAATAAATTCATCGAGCCTCACCTTGACGCTCGATGAGATGCCAGTTTTAGAGTCCTGTATCTCACTCCCCGCTGTGTTTTTCCACCACCACCCTATCCTCGAGTCAGTAGTATGCCTCCACACCACTGTGTCATGTCCGCCATTATGTATAATTACTGGCGTGCTTGTAATAGTTTGGTTGAGCAACCGTAGCTCGACCCTGTAATATATTTTATGCTACTGGCTTATTGTATCAAGAATTTGTCTACCGATAAGGAGGATTTTTCTCATACTGGACTCAAAAGATTGGTTTCTCAATAAACATTTTTATTGGAAAACTGGTCGTGACAAGAAACCCTTGCTTAGTCTCCATCAACATCTCGCCAAGCAACACAGAGGCCTCGAATTGGCTTCCAAACATCTGGCAGCAATCAACGCTTCCTCAACATTCAGAAAAACATGTATTAATCCATCCATGTTGCTCCAAAATATTATCATACTTCTCTATAAAACTATATTTGACTGATGGGAATCAACTTGATGTATACAGTACCAGCTAGCAAGTGAGAACATTCATATTCAAAAACTGACGATGGGTGAGGATGTTAAGCAGCCACCTGACCCCTACAACCAGATCTCTGCCATGTACCCAATTAGTGAAAAAACTACATTCTAATCATCAAAGCCTTCATGCTCGTATAATATTATTTTTTGCATAGATGTAATTAATATGTAGAATCAACTTAGGTGTACAATTTACCTCGGCAGCTTGGTTTTTCTCGAGCAAATCATGCGCTAACGATTCAAAATCAATAGGCTCTAGCTATCAATTAAACTGAGAAGCCAGAAAATAGCCACTCATTTTCAGGAATTAATATATCTCATAGCCATGGATGATATCTTGTCGATAGCAAATTAAACCCATTAACAGTCGCGCAATATGCACATCCTGGCAACGTCCATGTCATCACAAAGAGACGATGCAAGTATTCTTCGATCGCTGTGCTGTGAGAGCATCTCCAGCCGCGCCCCCAGAAAGGCCTCCCCAAACGATTTTTCGCGTCGACGCCGAAAAAACGGTCCAGTCGCATCCCAGGAGCCCGATTTTCGTCGGTCTGGGCGAAATCAGCGCCGGCGGGCCCAGGCCGAACCCGGCGCGCTGGGGGCGCCCGGGGATGCCGGGGCGAGTAGTTTCGACGCGAAGCATCCGCGGGCCCGCCGAGTCAGCGAGGCTGGCGCTTCATCGCCCTCATCGCCTCGGTTCCCGCGGGAATCAATGCCAAGGCTGTCGCGCTGCCGTCGCTGGTCAGCCTTGCCATTGATTCCTCACGGGTGGCGCGTCACGGGGCGGCGCGGCGACGCCTCCCCTCCCACGCACGCGTACACATGGGCGCGGCTATATAAGCCGGTGGCCTCCCTCACCTCTGGCCACACCAGCCCTAGCCACCGAGCTCTCCCTCTCCCTGTGCGCCGCCGTCGAGCCTCCTTTGCCGTGCGCCGCCTCCGAGCCCTTCGAGCACTCCGACAGCCCCGGCGATGGCCGAACGGTTCCCCGGCGACGAGGCGGC
>NC_041392.1:550141226-550181174 GCF_002162155.2 Triticum dicoccoides | reverse complement strand
CCATTCCCCTGCTGCGCGACGCCGTGGTGCGCCCCCCTACTTCGTCGTCGAGGTAGAGCTCGTGCACGCCTCCCTCACCGACGAGGAGCTCACCCTCCCCCAGTACGCCACCGACAACCACGCGGCGTGGGCGGCGTACTTCGAGCGCCATCGGGAGCAGAGGCTGGCATGCACCAACGGGGCGCGGGTGGTGGGCGGCACGAAGAACACCGACGGGCGCCGCGCGTGGTGGAGCGTCCCTGGCCGCACGCTCGAGAGCGTGCTGACGCACCTTGAGGGAGGCAACAACCCGCCGCTGGCATACCCTCCCCCGGCGTCCGCCCCCGCCCATCGCCGACGCGCTGGGCAATGGATGCCCAGGAGGTTCGGCTCCTTCTCGACATCCTCCTCGCACTCCTCATCACGCTCTTCTTCCCACTCCTCCGGCTCTCCGGCGCTGCTCAGCCTCAAGGCCGAGCACGCGGTGGAGACGCCGCTCGGCCGGTGCAGTTGCAGCGCCGGCATCGTCATCAACGAGGGCGGCCGGCGCGCCTCCTCGTCGGCTCCTTCACGCTTCGTCAAGCCAAAGACGGAGCCGGGGCTCGCGCTGATGAAAACCGAGCCGGGGCTCCCCGCCGTGAAGACGGAGCACGGCGATGTGGAGCTCGACGACGAGGCGGCCCTGAAATGGGCGCGCGAGGACTTCGTGAAGATGGAGAGGGAGCGCCAGTGTGCCGCCCTGCGGCGCTTAGAGCGGCGCCGCCGGGGCCGCGACGAAGGAGGAGTCGTCGTCCTCGACGACAGCAACGATAACGATGCGCCAGCACTGCCGCCACTAGTCCGCCATGGCGATGCTGGGCAGGGGTCCAGCAAGGACGGCCGCGTCAAGGAGGAGAAGGCCGCCGACGACGACGACAGCGGCGAGGATGGCGGCGACCACGGAGACTACTTGGCGTTCAACAATTTTTTTTAGTTTATATTTGCTATGTACCGCGTCGCGAACATGAACATGTCTAATATATGCCGAAGTTTGCCGAAATTTAGCCGTGCTTAACCGAATTTCACCGAACGTTTTTTTTGAAAATATTAGACGCGTCTAGGGGCGGCCTGGGGCCGGCGACTGGGGACCAAATCGTCCCCAGGCCCTTTTTTGCCGGCTAGCCCCTAGATGGCGATTTTAGACGCCCTATGTGGGGCCAACGGCTAGAGATGCTCTGAGGTCGCTCCGATTGGGCAAGAGATAAGAGCACGAATCAGATTGGTTGTTGGTGGTGCGGGTACGACTGGTCGGGTCGCTGCAGGTGGCCCTTTTGGTTTGTTGGCGCGCATGTCAATTGCCGGCTTCCTCTGCTCGTGAGTTGGGGAGAGATCGCTTACCAGCGGAGGCAACCGAGGTGAATACATCGAGCCCCACAGCCACGCATCGCACCGTGTGCAGCTTCCTCCTCCCTTCCCTCGTGCGCCTCCCCCTCGATCTTGCGGCCTAGACGACGCCGCCGCTCCTCTCGTCCTGGGCTGTGCGACCTCCCCATGGTCACCGGTGGATAAGAGGCCGCCGAAAGATGAGACACCACGTGGGAGGAAGAAGCTGTCATCGACCGACAAAGGGGCAGATGTTGAGGGGAAGGGCAGCGAACACGGGCAGAAGCCGATGCCCGCCAGCAACGGCAGGTTGGATCTGGACGGCGTGCTCGTGGCTCCAATCACCATCTGGGTGATCAGGGCCGATGGGTTCATCTTCTCTGACCTCCTGCGACTGTGAGAAGCTCATGTCCGAGACACCGCACTCCGTCCTCGCCATTGACGTCTAATGCTACAAGATCCTTGGCCTCGTCGATCCACCCCCGCACCACGTCGTCGGCCGCATCTCCTTCCACTACCTCAACTGTTGGAGATATGCCCTAGAGGCAATCATGTATGATGATATTTCCTATGTGTTTATGAATAAAGATAGTCCTTGGACATTATCAATGATGTGTATCAGCAAGTACGTGACTTGTTTGTTGGACTATGCATTGTATGATGACTGTCCTAAAAGTTCCCTAGTTGAAAGGGCTGTGTGGACGTGCAACCAACTAGACTAGCATATGACACGGTCGATGGCTTGGTCTCACTAGCCATGGAGCATTGGATGCTAACCGGATAATATGGACTTGGAAGGATCTGGTCGGATTCGACGTAGTCGGATCCGAGTCGAGATAAGGACCGAGTCAGACAGACCCAACTATGAGACGCAGCGATATGCCATCTGTGAGTCTCTAGTAAAACATATGTTCTATGTCCTAAGACCCGAGCTGACGCATGTACTCGGGATGGTGACAGACTTGCTTTGTGCCGACCAAACACTACTCCGTGACTGGGTAGTTACAAAGGTAGGTTTCAGGCTTGTCCAGACCCATGCTGCGAGACATGGTCGAGCAAGATGGGATTTGCCCCTCCGACCAGGATAAGCATGGCCATGTGACAAGGATTATGAGATAATCCGGATAGTGGTCGACATCACTGGAACGAGAAAGAGGTTGGGCTAGCACAAGGATGACAAACTCGCCTTGAGCTCGACAACATATATCGTGTGGCAAAAGGAATGGAAGTATGATGTATAGGTTCGCTAACCAGCTTCATAGTCTACTTGGTGTTCGGCATGCTGTATTCGGATTATGGCCGAGTAGACTTATGGGCCCAAGTGTTGTGCCCGCGACGGAAGCCTATATATATAGTGGAGGTGCCGCACACTCACATGGTTGATTGCTTCGGCGCTGTCACTAGGGTTTGCATGTGTTGCGAATAGACACCTCCACTCGCCGCCGGTTGTGTGATCGGACCTAGCAGTCCGCCGCACGACGTTCCTCCTGCACGTGCGGATACCGTTAGAGGCGGTGCACTTGCGCCGCTCCAGCAAATCTGTACGTGGGAACCGATCACCGGTTGTACGAGGGAGATCGAACGATGAGGAGACGATCCACGCGGACGCGCTGCCCCAACTCTTCTTTTGCTGCACGACACTGCGCGTCTAGTGGTAACGAACTGTGATCCATCTCCCGTAGCATGTTCTTGGTTGTTCTGCGCGTAGGAAATTTTAATTTGCAGTCGACGCACCGTACCGTAGATCCCCAACGGTGGTATCAGAGCCTCTGCTATAGGATTTGGATTCAGATCGTATGCATATTAGATATGTGGAGGCAATAGATGAGATCTATTGTCATTGATAAGATTGGCTGTGTGCACGGTTGATGAGATCAACTGCACATGGGGATCGATGTGGCTATGTTTTCTGTTGATTGGGATCGATGAGCTCGTGACAGGATCTACCCCTACCGGTCGGTTATCTGCCATCGGGGTTAACAGTGAAACATAAATCCGAATCGGATTCGCGATGATCGATGAGATCGGTCAGATCAGAGAATTCGGCGTGATCGGAGTTCAGATGTGATCTATAATTTCTGAAAACGTCGTGTGCATAGTGCCTTGTATTTCGTACACGATCACTCAAACCGGTAGAATGCGATTCTATGCATAACTTTATTTTGTAGGGTTTGATGTGAATAGTATGGCTCATGTGTATGTTATGCATGTGTGTAAATTATACATGACATGCATGTCATGTTTGTCAGCCGGCAGGAGCCAAAGTGCTGTCATTATATTGTATAATGACCTGCATGTCGACTTGTGACTCTATGTAAAATTCATTACTAGATGTAGTAGTTGGATAATAGAGATCAGGTTGGTGGCTTGGCGTCCCGACGTGACAAACAAGATGGAGTTCCTAGATGGTCATCGGAGTCGGAGCCAACCTGGAAGAACATCCATGAAGGAGCCATACTATTTCACAATATGTGTTTATTTGTGATTGTTATGCTTCCTTGTTTTCTATGCATGTTAGAATGGTAGAAAGATCACTCATGAATATCAAGCGAATTACCATACCCGATGTTGCACCTTCGCACGTCAAGTACATCTAGTAGTAGGCTCATAAAATTGGGGTGCTGCTAGGTGTCCTTGAACTGAAGGGTTCGTATCGGACACAGACATGCACTGCATTAGGTTGACTTGACAAGGCTATCAAAACAGTTTTGGGCCTTGTGGCAAAAGAGGTCGGGAGCCAGGGTATGAGATACCTACCCGATCGACAGGAGTCGTATAGAGATACGATTAGCAAGGAGTTGCTTACCGGATAGGCATGTTGTCTAGCAGTGATGCTAAAGCTCACTAGTCGCATGTGCTAGTCGGATCCTGAATCACTGAGAGTTTGCGGGGGGATGCTGACTTCAGTGAGAATATTTCTGTTTAAGGCTAGAATTACTCTACATAAACACATAGCTTAGTGATTGCATATTTTTCTGTTGTAGATCAATGGCACCACCTGCTCAACCCAACTTTGCATTGAAATCAATTCTGGAAAAGGATAAACTGAATGGAACAAACTTTACTACCTGGTATAGAAATTTGAGAATTGTTCTCAAGCATGATAAAAAGAAACATGTTCTAGAGGATCCGCTTCCAGAGGAACCTGCCGATAATGCTAGTACTACAACCAAGAATGCCTACCAGAAACTCGTTGATGAATCAAACAAGATCAGATGCCTCATGTTGGCTTGTATGGAGCCCGATTTGCAGCAGCATTTCAAAGATGTTGGGGCTTTCGATATGATCGAGAGTCTCAAGAGCATGTTTCAGGTGCAGGCTAGGACCGAAAGGTTCAACGTCTGGCGATCCTTGATGGATTGTAAGCTGAAGGAAGGTGATCCACTGAGCCCGCATGTGATCAAGATGATCGGATATGTGCAAGCTTTGAATCGGTTGGGCTTCCCGCTCTTGGATGATATAGCTACTGATGCAGTTCTGGGTTCTCTTCCGCCCAGGTATGGGACGTTCATCTCGAACTATCATATGCATGGCATGGATAAGAAGCTCACTGAATTTCATGGGATGCTCAAAGTGGCAGAGCAAGATATTAAGAAAGGCACGCATCAAGTGTTGATGGTGCAGAAATTGGCTAAGTTCAAGAAGAGTTGGTCTAAGAAGAAGGCTAAGGCAAAGGGCATGGAGATGGTAACCTCCGCCGCTACGCCGAAGTCTGGACCGGACTCAAAGACCATTTGCTATCATTGCAAGGAAACTGGTCACTGGAAGAGGAACTATAGCAAGTGGCTTGCAGAGCATGGAAAGAAGGCCGTGACTGCTCCAGGCAAAGGTACACTTGTTGCATATGTTATAGACGTTTACCTTGCTAGCATACCTAGTAGCTCTTGGGTATTTGATACCGCATCGGTTGTTCATATTTGCAACTTGATGCAGGGGCTGGTAAGAACTAGGCCTGTGGCACAAGGGGAGATTGACATCAGGGTCGGCAACAAAGCAAGAGTTGCTGCATTGGAGGTCGGCACGATGCAGCACCAGCTTCCTTCTGGCTTTATTTTGGAATTGAATAATTGTTATTACATTCCTGCACTTAGTCGGAACATTATTTCTGCCTCATGCTTGATGAGTCTGGGTTATGAATTCAATTTAAAGGGCAATGGTTGTTCGATTTATTTGAATGGTATGTTCCACGGCTATGCACCCATTGTTGATGGGTTATTTATATTGAATCTAGAACAGGAACCGGTCTATAACGTGAATGTCAAGAGGCATAAGCCCAATGAGATAAATCCGACATACTTCTGGCATTGCCGGCTTGGACACATTAGTCTGAAACGCATGAAGAAGCCCCATGATGATGGACTCCTAACTTCGACCGACTTTGGGTCGTTCGAGACATGTGAATCATGCTTGCTCGGCAAGATGATTAAGTCCCCTTTCGCAAAGAGTTGCGAGAGGGCATCCGAGCTGTTGGAACTGATACACAGTGATGTGTGTGGACCAATGAGCACAACTGCCAGAGGTGGCTATTAGTACTTCATGACTTTTACCGACGACTTGAGTAGATACAGATATATCTATTTGATGAGGCACAAGTCAGAGACTTTTGAAAAGTTCAAGGAGTTTCAAAACGAGGTGGAGAATCAACTCGGCAAGACTATAAAACTTCTACGATCTGATCGTGGAGGTGAGTACATGAGCCAGGAGTTTGATGATTATCTGAAAAGCAGAGGTATAGTACCTCAGCTCACACCTCCGGGTATGCCACAGAGAAATGGTGTATCAGAACGGAGGAATCGCACCTTGTTGGACATGGTTCGATATATGATGAGCAAGTCGGATTTACCCTTGTCATTCTGAGGATACGCTCTAGAAACTGCAGCTCTCACACTTAACAGGGTACCATCAAAATCCGTAGACAAGACACCACATGAGATGTGGACCGGGAAGAGTCCCAGTTTGTCTTTTCTAAAGATTTGGGGTTGTGAACCATTTGTCAAGAAACTTATGTCAGACAAGCTTACACCCAAGTCGGATAAATGCATATTCGTGGGATATCCGAGGGAAACCTTGGGATATAACTTCTACAACCGGGAAGAGAACAAAGTGTTTGTTGCTTGGAACGGGGTTTTCCTTGAGAAAGAGTTTCTCAGTCGGGAGGCTAGTGGGAGGACGGTCCGACTCGAAGTTCGAGGACCACTCAGGGACGGCTCGGCTGGTGATGAGATCATACCGGAGTCAGTCAGGGAACCCGTAGTGGAAGCGGCACCGGAACCACGAAGGTCGGAAAGATTGCGCAGAGTGCGCGATGTATTGTTGCTAGAAAGCGACGAGCCGGCCACATATGCGGAAGCGATGGTGAGCCCAGATTCTGAGGCATGGCTGGAGGCCATGAGATCCGAGTTAAAGTCCATGGATGAGAATCAAGTTTGGGACTTGGTTGATCTGCCGCCTGGCGTAACGGCCATTGGTTGCAAATGGGTCTTTAAGAAGAAAACCGATGTGGATGGAAATGTTTAGATCCACAAAGCTCGACTTGTCGCTAAAGGTTATGGACAAGTTAAAGGAATTGACTACGACGAGACTTACTCGCAGGTAGCGATGCTGAAGTCGGTGAGGATCGTACTAGCTATAGATGCATATTTCGATTACGAGACATGGCAGATGGATGTGAAGACGGCTTTCCTTCATGGAAATTTAACCGAGGACGTGTATATGATACAACCCGAGAGTTTTATCGATCCGACTAGCACTAGTAAGGTATGCAAGCTCAAGAGATCCATTTATGGGTTGAGGCAAGCATCTCGGAGCTGGAACATTCATTTTGATGAGGTCGTCACTGGTTTCGACTTCATCCAAAGCGAAGAGGACTCTTGTTTATACAAGAAGTTAAGTGGGAGCTCGATAGTGTTTTTGATCTTGTATGTGGATGACATACTACTGATCAGAAATGATATTTCGATGCTGAACTCGGTCAAGGAGTCATTGAATGGCAAGTTTTCGATGAAGGACCTTGGTGAGGCAATGTACATTTTAGGCATTAAGATCTATAGAGATAGATCAAGGAGGCTGCTCGGCTTAAGCCAGAGCACGTACATAGATAAAGTGTTGAAGCGGTTCAACATGAGTGAGGCAAAGAAAGGGTTCTTGCCACTCTCACATGGTATAAGGCTAAGCGAGAGTCAGAGTCCTTCGACATCTGATGAGTGAAGCAGGATGAGTAGGATTCCATATACCTCGGCAATCGGATCCATCATGTATGCCATGATATGTACGCGGCCCGATGTTGCTTTTGCAATAAGCCTAACAAGTAGATACCAGGCCAACACAGGTGAGAGTCACTGGGCAGCGGTAAAGACTATTTTGAAGTACCTGAAAAGGACTAAAGAGATGTTCCTAGTTTATGGAGGTGAGGAAGAGCTCGATGTAAGGGGTTACTCCGATGCTAGTTTCCAAACCGACAGAGATGATTGTCGATGACAGTCCGGATTCGTGTACGTCATGAACGGAGGAGCAGTGAGCTGGATGAGTTCCAAGCAAGATATGGTGGCCAATTCTACTACAGAAGCCGAATACATTGCGGCTTGTGAAGCTGCAAAGGAAGGTGTTTGGATCCGGAACTTTCTAGATGATCTTGGTATTTTCCCAGCCTCGGTAAACCGTTGGACCTTTATTTTGATAATTCTGGTGCCATCACACAAGCCAAGGATCCGAGGAATCACCACAAGGTCAGACACATAGATCGGAAATATCACCTGATATGAACGATTGTAAAGAGTGGTTATGTAGAGTTATGCAAAATTCACATGGATGCAAATGTTGCGGATCCGTTGACTAAGCTGCTTCCACAACCCAAGCATGAGGGGCACGTTAGAGCTATGGGCATTCGATGTCTATTTGATTGACTCTAGTGCAAGAGGGAGACTGTTGGAGATATGCCCTAGAGGCAATCATGTATGATGATATTTCCTATGTGTTTATGAATAAAGATAGTCCTTGGACATTATCAATGATGTGTATCAGCAAGTACGTGACTTGTTTGTGGGACTATGCATTGTATGATGACTGTCCTAAAAGGTCCCTAGTCGAAAGGGCTGTGCGGACGCGCAGCCAACTAGACTAGCATATGACACGGTCGATGGCTTGGTCTCACTAGCCACGGAGCATTAGATGCTAACCGAATAATATGGACTTGGAAGGATCTGGTCGGATTCGACATAGTCGGATCCGAGTCGAGATAAGGTCTGAGTCGGACAGACCCAACTATGAGACACAGCGCTATGTCATCTGTGAGTCTCTAGTACAACATATGTTCTATGTCCTAAGACCTGACCTGACGCATGTACTCGGGATGGTGACAGACTTGCTTTGGGCCGACCAAACGCTACTCCTTTACTGGGTAGTTACAAAGGTAGGTTTCAGGCTTGTCCAGACCCATGCTGCGAGACATGGTCGAGCAAGATGGGATTTGCCCCTCCGACCAGGAGAGATATACTCTGGGCCCCTCGTGTGATCCGACCAGGATAAGCATGGCCATGCGACAAGGATTATGAGATAATCCGGATAGTGGTCGGCATCACTGGAACGAGAAAGAGGTTGGGATAGCACAAGGATGACAGACTCGCCTTGAGCTCGACAACATATATCGTGTGGCAAAAGGAATGGAAGTATGATGTACATGTTCGCTAACCAGCTTCATAGTCTGCTTGGTGTTCGGCATGCCTTGCTAGAAGCCGCTACCAACCGTGCAATTCGGAGTTGATCCGAACTACGACCAAGCCGACTTGAACCTAAGGGGTCACGCGCTTAAGGGAAGGAACCTACGAGGTCGGATCCGAGGACACTGGTCGGATGTGATCCGAACTGTATTCGGATTATGGCCGAGTAGACTTATGGGCTTTAGGGTCCGTGCGAGGCCCAAGTGTTGTGCTCGCGACGGACGCCTATATATATAGTGGAGATGCCGCACACTCACGCGGTTGATGGCTTCGGCACTGTCACTAGGGTTTGCATGTGTTGCGAATAGACACCTCCACTCGCCGCCGGTTGTGTGATCGGACCTAGCAGTCCGCCGCACGACGTTTCCTCCTGCACGCGCGGATGCCGTTAGAGGCGGTGCACTTGCGCCGCTCCGGCGAATCTGTACGAGGGAACCGACCACCGGTTGTACGAGGGAGATCGGACGATGAGGAGATGATCCACACGGACGCGCTGCCCCAACTCTTCTTCCGCTGCACGGCACTGCACGTCTAGTGGTAAAGAACTGTGATCCATCTCCTGTAGCATGTTCTTGGTTGTTCTACGCGTAGGAAATTTTAATTTGCAGTCGACGCACCCTACCGTAGATCCCCAACATCAACGTCAAGAACTGACTCCTGCCTGGTGGGCCTCATCAAGGTTTCTGATCTGGTGCGGCCCTCCCCACCTCCTCTCCCTTCCCCGCTCACTCCTGTCCCCTAATGGCAAATTGATCTGCGAAATTTTGTTATTGTCTCTTTTAGTGTTCTTGAGCTTGTTTTAGTTATTTAGGTTTGGATGGTGGGAGAAAAACTGGGTGAAGGCATTGGTTGCATCAGGCTGCAGAAATATCTTTAAGAAATTTGCCAATTAAGTTTGTTTTATTGCATATTTGTACTAACCTCTCTGGTTTCGTTTTTAAGGATATAAGATAATATGTTACGTAATCAAGAGATTCATTTTAAATTTGGATTGTTCACATGCTTACTCGAAGGATATATGTTGTGCCATGTGGAGTTTTCTCATTTTAGCACCAGCTATCTTGGAATTAGATCGGATAGTGTGGGAATATAATGATGACTGTTTCTTGATGGGTACTTGCTGCATGATTTTTTCCAGTGCATGTCCATGTTTACATGTGAAAGTTTCTTGCTTGATTCCGTTCTACTGGTTCATTGGATGAATAAACTCACATCTTGCATGGCCAAACTCTCGGCTGATGTTTCTAATAATTCACTTTTTGTCATTGCAGGAGATTATGGAGTGTAATTCTTCAAATGTGCAAATGTCACGTTGTGCTAAGGGTTCCGAGACTACAATAGAGACCAAAATCAAGACTTTGGATTCTCAAATATACAATTTGTGTGTGAATAAATATGTAAGTTGACAATGCATGCTCATATCACAAACTATGGTCAGAAGTTGCTCTCTGGGAACTCATGATGTGTTTTTTGAATTGTTTGTGTATTTTTCTCTTGTGCTATGTAAAAACTTGGTTGTTTCCATGCAATTTTTATTCACAATCAATTTGATTCCTGCGACGTTCTCCTCTTTTTCTCAGAAAAATTACTGTTGCATTCTGATTTGACAAGAAATTTACATATAACTGTATGGAAAATCTCTTCTAATTCCTGTAAGTAATTTTGAGAACACACCAGTACATCCATATTTCATAAGCAATGTGTTAGTTGGATGCCATTTAGTATTATGCCTTTATGCCAAATATTAGAAGTTACATGAGTAGGTGCATGATGTGCTGGATATTCATGTCATCAAAAGTTCACGTGAATAATTTGCCTTTTAGATTTTTTATGAAAATCTCTTGATAGAGCTTTGTTTCATTTATTTTCTGAAGTTAAAGGCGGATATATATAGTGTTGTTGTGCTCATCGTCTAGGACACTGTTATGTTGAAAACATTTTGTACTGATTTGATGTTTCAAATTCACTTGCAGATAAGTACATGTCGTCTGATCCAAATAAGATGACTAATGTGAATGAAGATGGTTCCGATAGCAATCCAAACTTTGTTGGATACTCTGAGAACACCAGGAATGATATATTGCCAGCACTTAAGAGGAAAACAGGAGGTTCTGGTTCTCTTGCTGCTCTTGAGGTACTACTGGTCGTTTGACTCTCTGCTCATTAAACTGGTAGTGTATAAGATGTGTGAAATAAACTACAGTGCACTCTTGAGGGATATAACTTAGTTTTTTAAGCTGGGCCAAGTCCTCTAGATGGTTCAGGAGGCAAGGAGACTTATGCTCAGGTCAGTTAGCAGTTTCATTCTTCGAGTTGTTTGACTTGATATCTGTAGTGTTGACAGCATACACATTAAACCGAGAGAATGAAATGTTTCCGATCATATGAAGGTGATTGATCTTCTTAGCAGAAAAAAATAGTAAATCATAATATATTTATACTACAACTGGTCTGGTGCCCTTCTCTGTTCTCATGTGTGTTCTTTGTTTGGCAGATCATGGTGAAGTGAGCAACCAAATCATCCTCACTTCTTGATTCTGTGCTCCATGCTGCTCTTCCTTCGATTGCGGCTCATCTTCGTTTGCTGCTCAGGTTCGTTTCCTATCGGAGTGGCCATGCATATAGCTCACTACCTGTTTGTCTTTATGTTCAGCAACTATATTTGTCTGTTCGTGTTTCGTTGCATCAGATTAAAATTATAATTTTTTCACCACAGTTTTTGGTGGTCGTTTTGTTGCTGCTGCTCGTTGGTGATTGGTTTTTGCAGCTGGGTCACATTTGTGCTTCATGTATGATTCTCTCTTCCTTTCACAAATATTTATTTCCATTCTTTGCCTTCATGCCGTATGGTGCTGCCATTGATGTTGTTACTGTTAGGTTGATCTCTCCACCGAGTGGGCTCAACAGCCCATCGGGCCCTAATCTATTCGCGCCCTGATCGGGGGCGCCCAATCCTCTTATGGTTGGTGGGCCCCTGTGACCTGCGATATATAGAGAGGTGAGGGCCGGGGCACACGGTACGAGGTTTATCGCACCGCCAGACTCCCCACCGAAATCCCCTTCCGATCTAGGGCAATTGCAGTGCTCACGGGAAGCACCACTGCCACCTCTCCATCTCGATCTCTCTGCTATCACCGACCCCTACTTCACCATGGCCGGCGCTGGATCAAGCTCATCTGCACCCAAAGAAGGTAGGTTTACCGGATGATCTAGCCTACCCCGATCCAAAGGATCTATCAATGGTATCAGAGCCACTGGCTAGATGATTTCGGTACAAAGAAACAAAAACAGAAAAAGGGAAAGAGATCCCCTCCCCCAAGAACCCTAGACAGGGCAAAGTAAACCACCGGATTTTGGCCTTGGGCCTCACCGGCAAAGAGCGCCACCGCACGGCCGCTCCTGTTCCTCTCGATCCCCACACGCATCGGCAAGCCAAGGTGCGGGGACGAAGAACCACCGGAGCTACCAAGCTCGCCGGAAAAGAAAGTCAAAATGTCAAAGGGGTTGCAGCACCGCGGCCAAGTCCCTCGACAGCGGCGCGCCCACCGCAAGGGAGGACGCGCGACCGGCGAGGAGGATGGCAACGACACGATCTGGCCGAGCTCCAGTTCCTCTCGCTGCACCTCTCTGTCTCTCTTGTGAAAACGGAAAAGGAAGAGGGGAAAAGAAGTCTCGCGTGGCGCGGCGGCTAGAAGCCGTCGCCGGCGGTCGGTGAGGCTTCTTCCCCACTAGCTGGCATGGCCATGAGAGCAGAGGAGGGTAAACCACCGGATTTTGGCCTTGGGCCTCACCGGCAAAGAGCGCCACCGCACGGCCGCTCCTGTTCCTCTCGATCCCCACACGCATCAGCAAGCCAAGGTGCGGGGACGAAGAACCACCGGAGCTACCAAGCTCGCCGGAAAAGAAAGTCAAAATGTCAAAGGGGTTGCAGCACCGCGGCCAAGTCCCTCGACAGCGGCGCGCCCACCGCAAGGGAGGACGCGCGACCGGCGAGGAGGATGGCAACGACACGATCTGGCCGAGCTCCAGTTCCTCTCGCTGCACCTCTCTGTCTCTCTTGTGAAAACGGAAAAGGAAGAGGGGAAAAGAAGTCTCGCGTGGCGCGGTGGCTAGAAGCCGTCGCCGGCGGTCGGTGAGGCTTCTTCCCCACTAGCTGGCATGGCCATGAGAGCAGAGGAGGGTAAACCACCGGATTTTGGCCTTGGGCCTCACCGGCAAAGAGCGCCACCGCACGGCCGCTCCTGTTCCTCTCGATCCCCACACGCATCGGCAAGCCAAGGTGCGGGGACGAAGAACCACCGGAGCTACCAAGCTCGCCGGAAAAGAAAGTCAAAATGTCAAAGGGGTTGCAGCACCGCGGCCAAGTCCCTCGACAGCGGCGCGCCCACCGCAAGGGAGGACGCGCGACCGGCGAGGAGGATGGCAACGACACGATCTGGCCGAGCTCCAGTTCCTCTCGCTGCACCTCTCTGTCTCTCTTGTGAAAACGGAAAAGGAAGAGGGGAAAAGAAGTCTCGCGTGGCGCGGCGGCTAGAAGCCGTCGCCGGCGGTCGGTGAGGCTTCTTCCCCACTAGCTGGCATGGCCATGAGAGCAGAGGAGGGTGCTCGCATCGTGGGCTCTCTCTGCAACAGAGAAGAGAAAGGAAAAGGAGGGGGAAGGAAGGGGAGGCACGCGCGGCGCGGTGGTAGATGTCGTCGCCGGCGGCCGGCGCTCTCGCGCGGTGGCGCTCGACGCTGTTGCCGGCGAAGTCCCGTGCGGGACAGAGGCGAGCGGCGCGTGAGAGGCGAACAGGAGAAAGAGTGGCGCTAGGGTCCGATCGGGGCGACAGGTTGCTTGGTTTTGATCCAGCGAGATGCGCGCTGGACCGTCGGATTGTCATGGACGGCCGTGATTGAAACCCTAACCCGCAGCTGGGCCTCTAGGCCGAAAGTGGAGAGCGGCGCGCCAGGCCGAGGCCGAAGCCGCTAGCGCTGGGCCGAGGCCAATAGTCGCGCGCTGGACCGGGGCTAGACTGCGCTGTCGTTTTTCCTTTTTCCTTTTCGTTTTAATAGTTTCTGTCCAGTTTTTGGGGCAGTTTTCTAATAGATTTTCTATGCAATTTTTTCCAACAAAGATTTTTGTATAGAAAATAGAAAAGTAAATAGAAAAGTTCTGAAAATGAAAATAGATAATTTTTAGAAAAAGAAATGTTCATGAATTTTTATAAAGAAAATAATAAAGTTCATGAATTTTTTAAGGAAAAGTTTCTATAAAGAATTAAAAGTTCATGAATATTTTTCCGCTGCGTAAATAATTAATGCTCTTTTACACAGAAAATAAAAGTTTATATAGTATTAAGTTTTTTAAGAGCATGTTAAAGTGATTATTAAAATGAATATGATTATGTTATTTTTTATGACCAACGTTGTTTAATAACATGATCATGTTTTATTATTGAAATTTAAAGGTGCATTTATTTCTAATATTTTGCCCAACGGTAATATAGATTTAATTGCATAGACAATTATATGTTTAATTTGACCAACGTTAGATTAATGCATATGATTGTTATATTGATGTCACTTAAATTGTGATTTCAGGAGGCCTAAAAGAAGTTCCGACACTCAGAGGTGACAACCACACTGGGTGGAGGAAGAAAGTTGAACTGGCATTTGTTTGTGCTGATCTGGACTGGGTTCTGGATGAACCACAGTCGGTCAGACCTACAGAGCCAGTAAGAGAGACCACTGATGATAATGTTGCATGGGCTAAAAAGAGGGGGGATTATGCTCCTTTGGAGATGTCCTACATCGTAGACAACAAAAAGCGGGTCAATGCAAATAAAAAATGCATGGCGTTTATAAAGAATACAATTGAGAGCACCATTGTGGGCTCCATTGCAGAGTGCACTTCCGCAGGGGAGTTGCTGACAAAGATAAAGAGCCAGTTCACTAGCTCTTCAAAGATATATGCCACCCAGGTGTTAAAACAACTTGTGACAGAACAACACACAGGTGGTGGAATAAGAGAGCACATCCTCAGGATGAGCAATATGGCAGCAAAACTAAAGCCCATGGATGAGGATCTGGAGATCAAATCAAAACTTCTGGTCCAGCTGCTCATGGCTTCACTGCCAAAGGAGTTTGAAACTTTTATTGTGAACTATAATATGTCACCTGGAACATAGGACATTGAAAAGACAATTGCAATGTGTGTCCAAGAAGAGGACAGACTAAAAGCCTCACATGGTGGTACACTCAACTATGTGAAGGATCACAAGAAAAAGAACTACAATCAAAACAACAAAAGTTCTCCTTCAAAGCCACAAGGAAAAGCTCCCTATCAGCATCAGCGTCAGCAACAGTCTTTCCCAGTGGAAAAAGACACTTGTCTCCACTGTAAGCAGACCGGGCATTACAAGAAAGACTGCCCTGTTTGGCTGAAGTCCTTAATGGCAAAGCAAGGTAACAACATTGTTTCCTTAGTTAATGAATCCTTGTACACACAGTTTTCGAAATCTACTTGGTGGATTGACTCAGGGGCAACTGTTCATGTTGCAAATTGTTTACAGGGATTCCATTCGACCCGGACTATGCTAAGAAGAGAAAGAGGCATTGAAGTAGCCAATGGAATAAAAGCGGAAGTTGAAGCTGTCGGCGATATCTCCTTGGAGTTAGCTGATGGATTCAATCTTCTACTTAGAGATGTTCTTTATGTTCCTTCATGTAATAGAAACTTAATTAGCGTTTCATGTTTGGACAAAGAAAATTATGAGTGTTATTTTGGACATGGCAAGTGTGCCATCTGGTATAATAATGCTTATGTGGGTAATGCTTTACTACATGATGAGCTTTATTTGTTATCACTTCGTGAAAAAGTGCATTCTGTATGCAATGTGAATGAACATATTTCCACGTCGAATAAAGAACAAAAGAAAAGAAAGAGAACATTCGACTCATCGAAATTATGGCATTGTCGCTTGGGCCATATTTCGAAGGGGAGAATAGAAAGATTAGTCAAAAGTGAAATTCTTCCACAGTTAGAATTCTCAGACTTAGAACAATGTGTAGATTGCATTAAAGGAAAGTATATAAAACAAATCAAAAAAGGTGCAATCCATAGCACAAGCACACCAGAAATCACCCACACTGACATTTGTGGACCATTTCCGGTGAAAAGTGTGGATGGATATGACTCGTTCATAACATTCACAGATGATTACTCTCGCTATGGTTATATTTATCCAATCAAAGAAAGATCTGAAGCGTTGGATAAATTTAAAATATTCAAAGCTGAAGTTGAAAACCAGCATGATAAAAGAATAAAGATAGTAAGGTCCGACCGTGGGGGAGAGTACTACGGTCGACACACTCCATATGGCCAAGTCCCTGGACCTTTTGCAAAGTTCTTATAGGAGACTAGCATAGTCGCCCAGTATTCAATGCCGGGTGAACCTCAGCAAAATGGGGTAGCTGAAAGGCGCAACCGTACACTTATGGATATTGTGCGTGGCATGATGAGTTATTCCAACTTGCCATTGGGATTATGGATGGAGGCGCTTAAAATCTCCATTCACATTCTCAATGGAGTACCAAGCAAGTCGGTGCCGAAAACACCGTACGAGCTATGGACAGGAAGGATTCCCTTCCTACATCACTTCAGGGTGTGGGGGTGTCCTGCTGAGGCCAAAATGTTTAATCCAAACATTGCAAAGTTAGATCCCAAAACTGTAAGTTGCCACTTCATTGGCTATCTAGACAGATCAAAAGGTTTTCATTTCTACTGCCCAGACAGATATACAAAGTTTGTAGAAACGAGACATGTAGTCTTCTTTGAGGACGAAATGATGAGGGGGAGCTTGGTAGCTCGGAAAATTGATCTTGAGGAGAAGAGGGTGCATGCACCTAATCCGATGATTCAGGAGCCATTTTTCTCACTACCAGTTGAAACTCCACCCATGACAACTTTGGGGGTAGACCCGGAACCTGTCCGCCAGGAGCCGACTAAACCCGTTGTTGAGCATGAAAGGGAGGTGCTGTTGGGTTTCGTAGTAATTTCAAAAAAATTCCTACGCACATGTAAGATCATGGTGATGCATAGAAATGAGAGGGGAGAGTGTGATCTACGTACCCTTGTAGATCGACAGCGGAAGCGTTTGGTTGATGTAGTCGTACGTCTCCACGGCCCGACCGATCAAGCACCGAAATTACGGCACCTCCGAGTTCTAGCACACGTTCAGCTCGATGACGATCCCCGGACTCCGATCCAGCAAAGTGTCGGGGAAGAGTTCCGTCAGCACGACGGCGTGGTGACGATCTTGATGCACTACCGTCGCAGGGCTTCGCCTAAGCACCGCTACAATATTATCGAGGACTATGGTGGAAGGGGGCACCACACACGGCTAAGAATATGATCACGTGGATCAACTTGTGTCTAGAGGTGCCCCCCTGCCCCCGTATATAAAGGAGCAAGGGAGGAGGAGGCCGACCCTAGGAGGGGGCGCGCCAAGTGTGGAGTCCTACTAGGACTCCCTAGTCCTAGTAGGATTCCACCTCCCATATGGAATAGGAAAAGAGGAAGGGAAAAGGAGAAGGAAGGAAGGGGGCGCCCCCCTTCCCTAGTCCAATTCGGACCAGACCAAGGGGAGGGGTGCGGCCACCCTTGAAGCCCTTTTTCTTCTTCCCCGTATGGCCCAATAAGGCCCAATACGTATTCCCGTAACTCTTCGGTACTCCGAAAAATACCCGAATCACTCGGAACCTTTTCGATGTCCGAATATAGTCATCCAATATATCGATCTTTACGTCTCGACCATTTCGAGACTCCTCATCATGTCCCCGATCTCATCCGGGACTCCGAACTCCTTCGGTATATCAAAACTCATAAACTCATAACATAACTGTCATCGAAACCTTAAGCGTGCGGACCCTACGGGTTCGAGAACAATGTAGACATGACCGAGACACGTCTCCAGTCAATAACCAATAGCGGAACCTGGATGCTCATATTGGCTCCCACATATTCTACGAAGATCTTTATCGGTCAGACCGCATAACAACATACGTTGTTCCCTTTGTCATCGGTATGTTACTTGCCCGAGATTCGATCGTCGGTATCTTAATACCTAGTTCAATCTCTTTACCGGCAAGTCTCTTTACTCATTCCGTAATACATCATCTCACAACTAACTCATTAGTTGCAATGCTTGCAAGGCTTATGTGATGTGCATTACCGAGAGGGCCCAGAGATACCTCTCCGACAATCGGAGTGACAAATCCTAATCTCGAAATACGCCAACCCAACATGTACCTTTGGAGACACCTGTAGAGCTCCTTTATAATCACCCAGTTATGTTGTGACGTTTGGTAGCACACAAAGTGTTCCTCCGGCAAACGGGAGTTGCATAATCTCATAGTCATAGGAACATGTATAAGTCATGAAGAAAGCAATAGCAACATACTAAACGATCGGGTGCTAAGCTAATGGAATGGTTCATGTCAATCACATCATTCTTCTAATGATGTGATCTCGTTAATCAAATAACAACTCTTTTGTTCATGGTTAGGAAACATAACCATCTTCGATTAACGAGCTAGTCAAGTAGAGGCATACTAGTGACACTCTGTTTGTCTATGTATTCACACACGTATTATGTTTCCGGTTAATACAATTCTAGCATGAATAATAAACATTTATCATGATATAAGGAAATAAATAATAACTTTATTATTGCCTCTAGGGCATATTTCCTTCAGTCTCCCACTTCCACTAGAGTCAATAATCTAGTTCACATTGCCATGTGATTCAACACTAATAGTTCACATCACCATGTGATTAACACCCATAGTTCACATCGTCATGTGACCTATACCCAAAGGGTTTACTAGAGTCAATAATCTAGTTCACATCGTTTATGTGATTAACACCCAAAGAGTACTAAGGTGTGATCATGTTTTGCTTGTGAGATAATATTAGTCAACGGGTCTGTCACATACAGATCCGTAAGTATTTTGCGAATTCTATGTCTACAATGCTCTGCACGGAGCTACTCTAACTAATTGCTCCCACTTTCAATATGTATCTAGATCGAGACTTAGAGTCATCCAGATCTGTGTCAAAACTTGCATCGACGTAACTTTTTACGACGAACCTTTTGTCACCTCCATAATTAAGAAATATTTCCTTATTCCACTAAGGATAATTTTGACCGCTGTCCAGTAATCCACTCTTAGATCACTATTGTACTCCCTTGCTTAACACAGTGTAGGGTATACAATAGATCTGGTACACAGCATGGCATACTTTATAGAACCTATGGCTGAGGCATAGGGAATGACTTTCATTCTCTTTCTATCTTCTGCCGTGGTCAGGCTTTGAGTCTTACTCAATTTCACACCTTGTAACACAGCCAAGAACTCTTTCTTTGACTGTTCCATTTTTGAACTACTTCAAAATATTGTCAAGGTATGTACTCATTGAAAAAACTTATCAAGCGTCTTATTCTATCTCTATAGATCTTGATGCTTAATATGTAAGCAGCTTCACCGAGGTCTTTCTTTGAAAAACTTCTTTCAAAATACTCCTTTATGCTTTGCAGAATAATTCTACATTATTTCCGATCAACAATATGTCATTCACATATACTTATCAGAAATGCTGTAGTGCTCCCACTCACTTTCTTGTAAATACAGGCTTCACCGCAAGTCTGTATAAAACTATATGCTTTGATCATACTATCAAAGCGTTTATTCCAACTCCGAGAGGCTTGCACCAGTCCATAAATGGATCGCTGGAGCTTGCACACTTTGTTAGCTCCTTTTGGATCGACAAAACCTTCGGGCTGCATCATATACAACTCTTCTTCCAGAAATCCATTCAGGAATGTAGTTTTGACATCCATTTGCTGGATTTCATAAATGCGGCAATTGCTAACATGATTCGGACAGACTTAAGCATAGATACGAGAGAGAAACTCTCATCGTAGTCAACACCTTGAACTTGTCAAAAACCTTTTTGCGACAATTCTAACTTTGTAGATAGTAACACTACTATCAGCGTCCGTCTTCCTCTTGAAGATCCATTTAATCTCAATGGCTCACCGATCATTGGGCAAGTCAATCAAAGTCCATACTTTGTTCTCATACATGGATCTCATCTCAGATTTCATGGCCTCAAGCCATTTCGCGGAATCTGGGCTCATCATCGCTTCCTCATAATTCGTAGGCTCGTCATGGTCAAGTAACATGACCTCCAGAACTGGATTACCGTACCACTCTGGTGCGGATCTCACTCTGGTTTACCTACGAGGTTCGGTAGTAACTTGATCTGAAGTTACATGATCATCATCATTAGCTTCCTCACTAATCGGTCTAGTAGTCACAGGAACAGATTTCTGTGATGAACTACTTTTCAATAAGGGAGCAGGTACAGTTACCTCATCAAGTTCTACTTTCCTCCCACTCACTTCTTTCGAGAGAAACTCCTTCTCTAGAAAGGATCCATTCTCAGCAAAGAATATCTTGCCTTCGGATCTGTGATAGAAGGTGTACCCAACAATTTCTTTTGGGTATCCTATGAAGACGCACTTCTCCGATTTGGGTTTGAGCTTATCAGGTTGAAACATTTTCACATAAGCATTGCAACCTCAAACTTTAAGAAACGACAACTTTGGTTTCTTGCCAAACCACAGTTCAGTTTGTGTCGTCTCAACGGACTTAGATGGTGCCCTTTTAAACGTGAATGCAGTTGTCTTTAATGCATAACCCCAAAACGATATTGGTAGATCGGTAAGAGACGTCATAGATCGCACCATATCTAATAAAGTACGGTTATGACGTTCGGACACACCATTATGCTGTGGTGTTCCAGGTGGCGTGAGTAGTGAAACTATTTCACATTGTTTTTAACTAAAGGCCAAACTCGTAACTCAAATATTTTACTTCTGCGATCATATCATAGAAACTTTCATTTTTGTTACGATGATTCTCCACTTCACTCTGAAATTCTTTGAACTTTTCAAATGTTTCAGACTTGTGTTTCATCAAGTAGATGTACTCATATCTGCTCAAATCATCTGTGAAGATCAGAAAATAATGATACCTGCCACGAGCCTCAATATTCATCGGACCACATACATCAGTATGTATGATTTCCAACAAATCTGTTGCTCGCTCCATTGTACTGGAGGACGGAGTCTTAGTCATCTTGCCCATGAGGCATGGTTCGCAAGCATCAACTGATTCATAATCAAGTCATTCCAAAAGCCCATCAGTATGGATTTTCTTAATGCGCTTTACACCAATATGACCTAAACGGCAGTGCCACAAATAAATTGCACCATCATTGTTAACTTTGCATCTTTTGGTTTCAATATTATGAATATGTGTATCACTATGATCGAGATCCAACGAACCATTTTCATTGGGTGTGTAACCATATAAGGTTTTATTCATGTAAACAGAACAACAATTTATTCTCTTACTTAAATGAATAACTGTATTGCAATAAACATGATCAAATCACATTCATGCTCAACACAAACACCAAATAATACTTATTTAGGTTCAACACTAATCCCAAAACTATAGGGAGTGTGCGATGATGATCATATCAATCTTGGAACCACTTCCAACACAAATCGTCACTTCACCCTTAACTAGTCTCTGTTTATTCTGCAACTCCCGTTTCAAGTTACTAATCTTAGCAACTGAACTAGTATCAAATACTGAGGGGTTGCTATAAACACTAGTAAAGTACACATCAATAACATGTATATCAAATATACTTATGTTCACTTTGCCATCCTTCTTATCCGCCAATCACTTGGGGTAGTTCCGCTTCCAGTGACCAGTCCCTTTGAAGTAGAAGCACTTAGTCTCAGGCTTAGGACCAGACTTGGGCTTCTTCACTTGAGCAGCAACTTGCTTGCTGTTCTTCTTGAAGTTCCCCTTCTTCCCTCTGCCCTTTTCTTGAAACTAGTGGTCTTGTCTACCATCAACACTTGATGTTTTTCTCGATTTCTACCTTCGTCAATTTACGCATTACGAAGAGCTTGGGAATCGTTTCCGTTATCCCTTGCATATCATAGTTCATCACGAAGTTCTACTAACTTGGTGATGGTGACTAGAGAATTCTGTCAATCACTATCTTATCTGGAAGATTAACTCCCACTTGATTCAAGCGATTGTAGTACTCAGACAATTTGAGCACATGCTCACTAGTTGAGTGATTCTCCTCCATCTTTTAGCTATAGAACTTGTTGGAGACTTCATATCTCTCAACTCGGGTATTTGCTTGAAATATTAACTTCAACTCCTGGAACATCTCATATGCTCCATGACATTCAAAACGTCTTTGAAGTCCCGATTCTAAGCCATTAAGCATGGTGCACTAAACTATCAAGTAGTCATCATATTGAGCTAGCCAAACGTTCATAACGTCTGCATCTGCTCCTGTAATAGGTCCTTCACCTAGCAGTGCATCAAGGACATAATTCTTCTGTGCAACAATGAGGATAAACCTCAAATCACGGATCCAATCCGCATCATTGCTACTAACATCTTTCAACACAATTTTCTCTAGGAACATATCAAAATAAACACAGGGAAGCAACAACGCGAGCTATTGATCTACAACATACTTTGCAACATACTACCAGGACTAAGTTCATGATAAATTTAAGTTCAATTTAATCATATTACTTAAGAACTCCCACTTAGATAGACATCCCTCTAATCCTCTAAGTGATCACGTGATCCAAATCAACTAAACCATGTCCGATCATCACGTGAGATGGAGTAGTTTCATTGGTGAACATCACTATGTTGATCATATCTACTATATGATTCACGCTCGACCTTTCGGTCTCCGTGTTCCGAGGCCATATCTGTATATGCTTGGCTTGTCAAGTATAACCTGAGTATTCTGCGTGTGCAACTGTTTTGCACCCGTTGTATTTGAACGTAGAGCCTATCACACCCGATCATCACGTGGTGTCTCAGCACGAAGAACTTTCGCAACGGTGCATACTCAGGGAGAACAGTTCTTGATAATTAGTGAGAGATCATCTTAAAATGCTACCATCAATCAAAGCAAGATAAGATGCATAAAAGATAAACATCACATGTAATCAATATAAGTGATATGATATGGCCATCATCATCTTGTGCTTGTGATCTCCATCTTTGAATCACCATCGTGATCACCATCGTCACCGGTGCGACACCTTGATCACCATCGTAGCATCGTTTTCGTCTCGCCAATCTCATGCTTCCACGACTATCGCTACCGCTTAGTGATAAAGTAAAGCATTACAGCGCGATTGCATTGCATACAATAAAGCGACAACCATATGGCTCCTGCCAGTTGCCGATAACTCGGTTACAAAACATGATCATCTCATACAATAAAATTTAGCATCATGTCTTGACCATATCACATCACAACATGCCCTGCAAAAACAAGTTAGACGTCCTCTACTTTGTTGTTGCAAGTTTTACGTGGTTGCTACGGGCTTAAGCAAGAACCAATCTTACCTACGCATCAAAACCACAACGATAGTTTGTTAAGTTGGTGTTGTTTTAACCTTCGCAAGGACCAAGCGTAGCCACACTCGGTTCAACTAAAGTTGGAGAAACTGTCACCCGCAAGCCACCTATGTGCAAAGCACGTCGGGAGAACCGGTCTCGCGTAAGCGTACGCGTAATGTCGGTCCGGGCCGCTTCGTCCAACAATACCACCGAACCAAAGTATGACATGCTGGTAAGCAGTATGACTTATATCGCCCACAACTCACTTGTGTTCTACTCCTGCATATAACATCAACATATAAAACCTAGGCTCGGATGCCACTGTTGGGTTTCGTAGTAATTTCAAAAAAATTCCTATGCACATGTAAGATCATGGTGATGCATAGCAACGAGAGGGGAGAGTGTGATCTACGTACCCTTGTAGATCGACAGCGGAAGCGTTTGGTTGATGTAGTCGTACGTCTCCACGGCCCGACCGATCAAGCACCGAAATTACGGCACCTCCAAGTTCTAGCACACGTTCAGCTCGATGACGATCCCCGGACTCCGATCCAGCAAAGTGTCGGGGAAGAGTTCTGTCAGCACGACGGCGTGGTGACGATCTTGATGCACTACCATTGCAGGGCTTCGCCTAAGCACCGCTACAATATTATCGAGGACTATGGTGGAAGGGGGCACCGCACACGGCTAAGAATATGATCACGTGGATCAACTTGTGTCTAGAGGTGCCCCCCTGCCCCCGTATATAAAGGAGCAAGGGAGGAGGAGGCCGGCCCTAGGAGGGGGCGCGCCAAGTGTGGAGTCCTACTAGGACTCCCTAGTCCTAGTAGGATTCCACCTCCCATATGGAATAGGAAAAGAGGAAGGGAAAAGGAGAAGGAAGGAAGGGGGCGCCCCCCTTCCCTAGTCCAATTTGGACCAGATCAAGGGGAGGGGTGCGGCCACCCTTGAGGCCCTTTTTCTTCTTTCCCGTATGGCCCAATAAGGCCCAATATGTATTCCCGTAACTCTCCGGTACTCCGAAAAATACCCGAATCACTCGGAACCTTTCCGATGTCCGAATATAGTCATCCAATATATCGATCTTTACGTCTCGACCATTTCGAGACTCCTCATCATGTCCCCGATCTCATCCGGGACACCGAACTCCTTCGGTACATCAAAACTCATAAACTCATAACATAACTGTCATCGAAACCTTAAGCGTGCGGACCCTACGGGTTCGAGAACAATGTAGACATGACCGAGACACGTCTCCAGTCAATAACCAATAGCGGAACCTGGATGCTCATATTAGCTCCCACATATTCTACGAAGATCTTTATCGGTCAGACCGCATAACAACATACGTTGTTCCCTTTGTCATCGGTATGTTACTTGCCCGAGATTCGATCGTCGGTATCTTAATACCTAGTTCAATATCGTTACCGGCAAGTCTCTTTACTCGTTCCGTAATACATCATCTCACAACTAACTCATTAGTTGCAATGCTTGCAAGGCTTATGTGATGTGCATTACAGAGAGGGCCCAGAGATACCTCTCCGACAATCGGAGTGACAAATCCTAATCTCGAAATACGCCAACCCAACATGTACCTTTGGAGACACCTGTAGAGCTCCTTTATAATCACCCAGTTATGTTGTGACGTTTGGTAGCACACAAAGTGTTCCTCCGGCAAACGGGAGTTGCATAATCTCATAGTCATAGGAACATGTATAAGTCATGAAGAAAGCAATAGCAACATACTAAACGATCGGGTGCTAAGCTAATGGAACGGGTCATGTCAATCACATCATTCTTCTAATGATGTGATCTCGTTAATCAAATAACAACTCTTTTGTTCATGGTTAGGAAACATAACCATCTTCGATTAACGAGCTAGTCAAGTAGAGGCATACTAGTGACACTCTGTTTGTCTATGTATTCACACACGTATTATGTTTCCGTTTAATACAATTCTAGCATGAATAATAAACATTTATCATGATATAAGGAAATAAATAATAACTTTATTATTGCCTCTAGGGCATATTTCCTTCAGGTGCAACAGCAAATTTTAGAAGAAGTGCCAGAAGTTGAGGCACAGGATGTGCCAGAAACTGAGGCCCTTAGAAGGTCTACAAGACCAAGAAAGTCAGCTATTTCTACTGACTTTAAAGTTTATAACACAGAAATGGTTCATATGGAAAAAGATCCCACCTCATATGAAGAAGCCATGAGAAGCCCTCATTCATCAAAGTGGATGAAGGCAATGGAAGACGAGATGAAATCGATGAGTTCCAAAGATGTTTGGGACTTAGAGGAAATTCCTAAAGGAGCCAAAACAGTAGGCTGTAAATGGGTCTACAAAATTAAGTATGACTCTAAAGGGAATATAGAAAAGTATAAAGCACGACTCATGGCAAAAGGATTTACACAAATAGAAGGGATAGATTACAATGAGACATTTTCTCCAGTCTCATGTAAGGATTCCTTCAGAATCATAATGGCATTAGTTGCTCATTTTGATTTAGACTTACATCAAATGGATGTTAAGACGACATTTTTGAATGGTGATTTAAAAGAAAATGTCTACATGAAACAGCCTAAGGGTTTCATTATGGAAGGCAAGGAAAATATGGGATGCCGCCTGAAGAAATCCATTTATGGATTAAGACAAGCCTCTCGGCAGTGGTATCTAAAGTTTAATCAAATGATTAAAAGTTTTGGATTTAAAGAAAATATTGAGGATAATTGCATTTATGCAAAGTTTAAAAATGGGAAATATATTTTCCTAATCTTGTATGTGGATGATATCCTGCTTGCTAGTAGTGATGTTAGTCTACTACAAGAAACAAAGAAATACTTATCCTCAAATTTTGACATAACAGATCTTGGTGAAGCATCATATGTTTTGGGCATAGAAATTCACCGAGATAGGAACAATGGAGTCTTAGGACTATCGCAGAAAGCATATTTAGAAAATGTTCTTAAAAAGTATAATATGCATGCGAGTAAAGCCACGCCTGCTCCCATAGTCAAGGGCGATAGTTTTGGGAAATTCCAATGTCCCAAGAACCATTACGAGATCGATCAAATGAAAGCAGTACCATATGCTTCGGCAGTTGGCAGCTTACAGTATGCACAAGTGTGCACTCGCCCTGACTTCGCTTTTATCACCGGGGTACTCGGTAGATATCAAGAGAATCCAGGCATGGAGCACTGGAAGATGGTAAAGAAAGCATTGCGTTATGCGCAAGGCACGAAGGACTACATGCTAATATACAGGAGAACTGATTCCCTAGAGATAAAAGAGTATTCAGACGCAGATTTTGCGGAGGACAGAGATGATAGAAAATCCACGTCACGATACGTCTTCACTCTCGCTGGGGGAGCTATTTCGTGGAAAAGCTCCAAACAGTCGATAGTTGCATCATCCATGATGTATGCAGAATTCATAGCATGCTTCGAAGCCACGGGGCAGGCGATATGGCTAAAGAAATTTGTACCCGACTTGAAAGTGGTAGATTGTATTCACAAACCACTAAAGATGTACCGCGACAACCAACCCGCAGTATTTTACGCTCACAACAACAAGTCGAGTAATGCTGCCAAAACAATAGAGATAAGGTATTATGTTGTGAAAAATAAAATCCAGGATCAAACTATAAGTCTCGAGCATATAAGGACAAAGGATATGCTTGCGGATCCGCTAACGAAAGGCTTACCACCCAATGTGTTCAAGGAACACTTAGCCGACATGGGTTTCAGGGAAAGCCTTATGATTTCTGGATAGCCCCAAAAGGAACAGAATTTGCTTCTGATCATAACATATGTTGTAGTTGTATGATTCTAACGGCAATTAAGCTGTGATGATGAAACATGCTCTATGTACCAATATGTGATGAAACAAATAAACTAGAAAGTATAAGGTTAAAAGTAGAAGTTGAGATCAAGGGGGAGAATATTAGGTTGATCTTTCCATCGAGTGGGCTCAACGGCCCATCGGGCCCTAATCTATTCGCGCCCTGATCGGGGGCGCCCAACCCTCTTATGGTTGGTGGGCCCCTGTGACCTGCGATATATAGAGAGATGGGGGCCGGGGCACACGGTACGAGGTTCACCGCGCCGCCAGACTCCCCACCGAAATCCCCTTCCGATCTAGGGCAATCGCAGTGCTCACGGGAAGCACCACTGCCACCTCTACATCTCGATCTCTCTGCTATCACCGGCCCCTACTTCACCATGGCCGGCGCTGGATCGAGCTCATCAGCACCCAAAGAAGGTAGGTTTACCGGATGATCTAGCCTACCCCGATCCAAAGGATCTATCAGTTACATAATAATGCCATGGTTTCCTTCATTAGTACCCAAACGGCGACGCAAATCAAGAACGGTGGCCGTAGGCCTAGAGGGCAACGCTTGGGCTTGTGACATACAAGGAGTGATAGGGATCCATGAGATTGGCCAATACCTCAGGCTTTGGCAAGCCGTGGAGCACATCAGCCTATCAAACAGGCCTGACCGAATGCTCTGGAGATGGACGGCTAGTGGCACCTATACGGCATGGTCATGCTACGCTGCAACCTTCCACGGTTCCAAGAAATGCCCCTCATGGAAGCTTACCTGGAAGAGCCGGGCACCGCGCCGCGTCCATTTCTTCCACTGGTTGGCCACCAGGACCGGTGTTGGATGGCGGATAGACTCACCCGTCGTGGCCTACAACACCATCCATGATGCCTCCTTTGTAATCAGGCCCAGAGTCGATGTGGCACCTGCTCCTAGAATGCACGTTTACGCGGCAAACCTGGCATGATGTGCTGGCTTGGGCGAGGATACCTTCACAACCGCCAAACAATGAGCCCACCCTCATGGACTGGTGGCAACGAACGAAAGGGCAGACCCCACATGCGCTACGGAAAGGCCTACAATCCATCGCCATGCTCGTCCCTTGGATGATCTGGAAGCAGCGCAATGAGTGTGTCTTCAAGAATGCGCGCCCCTCGGTTACCACACTCGTAGATAGGATTAAGGCTGAAGCCAAATGTTGGGCACAAGCTGGCGCATTGGGTCTCAGGGTAGTCCTTCCCACTAACTGGGATGTTCACTGGTAGGGTGCTAACCCATGTAACCATCACCTCCTAGGAGGATCGTATCTTCTCATCTTTTCAATAAAATGAAACGCAAAGAGTCTTTTGCGTTTTCTCAAAAAAGTATTATTTTTTGGTGCCCACGGTATGAGTTCCATCGATCCTATTGATGTTCGTGCTACTGCGCATGGTCGTTGTCTTACTCAGCGGCAGAACAGAACGTCAGCTCACAGTTTTAGAGTGCGGGCTTGTTTAATTTCCCCTGTCTCTCATGTGTTCTGCCCCATGCTCTTTGTTCTTTACAGAGTACCCTGAATTCTTAAAATGTATACACAAGATTCAAGCTAGGATATGCTATCATCTCTATTTCCCAATTAAATTGTTTCATTCTGAACATAGCTTTCACTCAAAAATCTGCGAACCTCTGATTATTTTTGTGGTCTTGCTCTTCTCCTGTTTTCATAAGTCCATGCCTGCATGCCTATTCTAACGACCTATATTACAGTGCTGGGTGGGTCAGAGTGAACGAGAGGCCATGTGGGACGGATGTAGAAGAGACGGAGTCGGGCAACTACGGTTGGGGCGGCTGTGTGAGGAAGATAGAGGTGAGAAAGGAAGTGTTGGACTAGCTAATGCTAAGGGAATGAATCGGAGAGATTAGAGGATATAAGTTGAGAGAGATTTATGCGATCTTAGATATGTGAGCCCAACACATGTGATGCTCCAGCAGGTATGTGATGCTAATGCATATATAAAGAGAGACGTGTGATGTGTGATGTTGCTATTTTCGTTGATGTCCTACTACTGCTGGTATTTTTGCTAGCTATGTGAGCCCAGAATATGCATTGCTGATTGCTACACTATGCTCTAAGGTTCTTCAATACAACATGAAGGTGTTTAGATTGCTCAATATGAGGTGATGGGAGAAAGACCACAGAGAAAGAAGCACCCAGGTCCATGCCATTCTTGAATGTGTTATCATTACTCACTCTGTTTCCATGTACTCCCTGTAACGCCCTCGATGCGGCTATATCTCCCACGTGTCGAAGCACGACTTAGAGGCATAACCGCATTGAAAGCAATGTCGCAAGTGAGGTAATCTTCACACAACCCATGTAATACATAAGGGAAAGAGATACATAGTTGGCTTACAATCGCCACTTCACACAATTACATGAATAAAGCATTACATCAAACAGATATAATCAAGGTCCGACTACGGAACCAAAATAAAAGAAGACTACCCCAAATGCTACACAGATCCCCGATCATCCCGACTAGGCTCCACTACTGATCAACTAGAACGAAACAACACAAAGGACAAGATCTTCATCGAGCTCCTCCTTGAGCTTGGTTGCGTCATCTGCACGGACTCATCGGCACCTGCAAGCTGGTTTTGGAAGTATCTATGAGCCACGGGGACTCAGCAATCTCGCACCCTCGCGATCAAGACTATTTAAGCTTATGGGTAAGGTAAAGGTATGAGGTGGAGCTGCAGCAAGCGACTAGCATATATGGTGGCTAACATACGCAAATGAGAGCGAGAAGAGAAGGCAAAGCACGGTCGATAAAAGTATGATCAAGAAGTGATCCTAAAACAACCTACGTCAAGCATAACTCCAACACCGTGTTCACTTCCCGGACTCCGCCGGAAAGAGACCATCACGGTTACACACGCGGTTGATGCATTTTAATTAAGGTCAACTTCAGGTTTTCTACAACCGGACATTAACAAATTCCCATCTGCCCATAACCGCGGGCACGGCTTTCGAAAGTTCAAAACCCTGTAGGGGTGTCCCAACTTAGCCCATGACAAGCTCTCACGGTCAATGAAGGATATTCCTTCTAGCGGGAAGACCCGATCAGACTCGGAATCCCGGTTACAAGACATTTCGACAATGGTAAAACAAGTCTAGCAACACCGCCCGAATGTGCCGACAAATCCCGATAGGAGCTGCACATATCTCTTTCTCAGGGCACACTCAGATTGTCTTAGGTACGGGTAGGCCATCCCAGAGTTGCCTCTGGTGGCCACCGGCAGCTGACAGGTGGACCAACACTTAGAGGAGCACTGGCCCGCAGCATAGGCATAGCAAAAGAGCGAGCAACTAGCAAAGCAAAGATAGAAGTGATTTCGAGGGTATGATCATCTTGCCTGAAATCCCGCAAGGAAGAAGAACGAGTCCATGAAGAAGACAACCGGACGTAGTCGAACGGATCCTCACAAACGCGACATTAACGGAATCAACCCGGAGAAGCAAACACCGGAAAGAAGCACACAACATAGTAAACAACCAACACATGAACATGGTATGATATGCGGGATGCGGCGATGCATATGCATGATTTGACAAGGAATGAATGAACCTGGCCTCAACATGGAAATCCAAGTGTGCCACTGGAAATGTGAGGTGATTTCGGTTGAAATCGATATAAAGATCGCCAGAATCGGAGCCACGGTTTGGAAATGGCAAGCAAAACAAATATGGCACCGATCTGCGATATACAGCAAGTAGCCATTTAAATGCATCAAGATAATTATGCTACAACTCTCAAACAAGCAACAAAATACATGGCAAGGATCCACTCATGAATCTTAACCAAAGATGAACACTAAGCTACGGCTAATTCATGCATTAACAGGTTCAAACAAGCATGACAAAAGAGCAATTGGTAAACAGATTTCAGACTTAGTGAAATTAACACAAGTCTGGGATTTCAGATCAGGTAGCACACTTTGGAGCAAGAAAACTATATGCTACAGGAACTGAACATGGCAAAGCAAGGCATGGCATGGGGCTACTCAAAGAGCTTAACAAAAATCCCTTAGTGACCTTGAGCCAAAAGGGATCAGATAATACAATTGCAAGCATGTGAACATGGCAAAAACATAATCAGATCTCACACTTAGTGAAAAACTGAAGTATGCAAATCAGATATCAAGTAGGCACGTTTACGAGCTCGATGCACTCACTACAGAGCATGTCATGACAATCTAAGCATACACCCATCAAGAATACACATTATACAAGCTAGACATGGCAAGAACAATAACATAGCATGCACGGATCAACTACAACATCCTCGGCAAAATCGCTAACAAGTAGACAATCTGCCCAGATTCACGAAATAGCAAAAGTAGAGCTCGATTGACTCAAGCTAGGGTGCTCCATAATTGCAAACAAAGACATGGATGGATAGAGCACTACAAGATTAACAAAACATCCTTATTGATCATCCTCAAAAGAGGCACGGATCACTAGGAAACAACATGAACATATGGCATAATGATAAAAACAGATCAAGGACTTAGTGGAATTGCTAAGTCCCTGAAATCAGCATTAACGAATGCACCACTTTGCAAGCTTGTGCTAGTCACCACACATATCACAAAAATACATGGATGGCACCTCTATAAAGATGGCAAAGCATATAGCAAAACACATGTAGAGCTCATGAGCATAACATGCACACAATAATCATGGCAAAAATGTCAAATAGCTATTTGGTGCAGCAGATCTGACAATTAACTCAAATAGCTCTCTTCCAACAGCATTTCGGGCATCGAGATGAGCTCAAATGAAAATGATGCAATGGGATGAAATGATGTACTCTCTGAGACCAACATTTTGATATGCTACACGCACAAAACAGAGCTACGGATGCAAAGTTACGACATGATGAACATGGGCATTTGAAACAGAAAATCTCGGGGACTTAGTGGTTTTTACCCAGCGAAAATCGGGACAGGGAGTTCCAGCATGGGGGTTGACGAAGCTCCATGGCCTACGGCGGTGAGCCGGGGCTCCGGGAGGGCTCGGGAAGGCCGGGAATGGGTCGAGGGTGTCCGGATCCGGTGGATCCCGGCCGGATCGGGCGAGGGACGCGACGAGTGACGAGCACCAAGCTCCATGGTTTAATGGCAGCCATGGCAGAGCTCCAGCGGGAGAGAGCACAGGAGAGGTGAGAGGAGAAGGAGGCGGGCAGGGGAAGGAGGAGCAAGGCGCGAGGAGTCCGGCCTGCTGGTTGGCGGCGGCTCGCCGGCGCGGCGAGGATGGCCGGGGTCAGCGCCGAGGAGCTCCGGCGGCGCAGGTGGCTCGGGGTCGAGGGGCTCCTCCCCTCGATCCAGTTCAGGGAGCGGCTCGGGAGCTCGAGCGCGGGCGGCGGCTCGGGTGCGGCCCGGTTCGTCCCGGGGGCGGGCCGAATCTGGGTCCGGTGGGCTGTGGCGGTGGGGGAGAGAGAGAGGGTGACGTGGCGGCGCGGGATTCGCCGGGGACGGAGGCGCGGACACGTCCAGTCCGGGACGGACACGTTCGGCGGCGGGAGGTGGAAGAAGACTAGGGTTTGCACCGCGAATTTCGGAGGGGATCACATATTTATAGGTAGAGGGAGCTAGGAGAGTCCAAATGAGGTGCGGTTTTCGGCCACGTGATCGTGATCGAACGACCGAGATGATGGAGAGGGTTTTGGTGGGTTTTGGGCCACTTTGGAGGGGTGTTGGGCTGCAACACACATGAGGCCTTTTCGGTCCCTCGGTTAACCGTTGGAGCATCAAACAAAGTCCAAATGGTACGAAACTTGACAGGCGGTCTACCGGCAGTAAACCAAGGCCGCTTGGCAAGTCTCGGTCCAATCCGGAAACGTTTAACCCCCACACATGAGAAGAAGGTAGAAATGACCACCGGAGGAGAACGAAGCGCCGGAATGCAAAACGGACAACGGGGAAAAAGCTCGGATGCATGAGACGAACATGTATGCAAATGAAATGCACATGATGACATGATATGCAAAGCATGACACGCAAGCAGTGACAACACAACAACAGCGAACAACAGGAAGACACGTGGCACATCGGTCACGGGGCGTCACACTCCCCCCTTTCCTAAATATAAGCCTTTTTTAGAGATTCCAATACAGACTACATACAGAGCAAAATGAGTGAATCTACACTCTAAAATGCGTCTATATACAACCGTATGTAGTCTATATTAAAATCTCTAAAAGATCTTATATTTAGAAATGGAGGGAGTCTTAGTTTCTTGCTACTATCTTTAACCTTTAGGATTTTCAAAGTTTATACACATCTGATGGAAGATTGACTTCTATAAGTTTTAGTATGTAGCATATCTTACCAACCACTTGAAGCCCGGAATAGAAAATATAGCATTTTGAAAGCTTGATTTAAGGAATAGTCAAAGAGAAAAACATTTTCATCTAATTTTCATGTGGTGTTGGATTTTGAACTTTCAGATCCGAATACCTTCTACTTAGAACTAATAGATCTTCTTTGTTGCTAAATGTAGTCAGTCAGAGTAGTTTTTGTTTAGAAATTAGGTCGTTTACAATAAAAGGAAAGCGGTACCACCTGGGATGTGCTTTGCTGTTGAAACCAGTCCCATCTTGCAATTCGAGGCTCATGCTATTGTGTTTTCATCTTGAAGTTGAACTTCTTTTTCAAATATTTACAGATCATAGATGACACCAGTGGGATGTGATATACTATTGAAACAAGCCCCATCTTGCAATTCGAGGCCCGTGCTATTGTGTTTTTCATCTTGAAGTTGAACTTTTTCGACTGTTTATGGATCATAGATGAAATATGAATGACCAATCTTGATGCAAATTACCTACCACGGGACCATTGCAATGATGCTTGGTGAAGTGAGCTACAACTTTGTCATAGCAGACAGTTACACTCTTAGGCACACAAAGGTAAAAATTACACGTAAATAGTTAATCTCTTGGAATGTATTTGCCATATCTTAAGTCTCACCTGAAAACAAACTCTGAACCTCTCTGTCTTTTGGCCCGTCGATGTCAACAAATCAACATAGATGAGCAGGGGCGTCTCACCCAACGACGTCGGCCGCGTACTGTGGTTGTAGTCCATCCACGATGCCATAAGAGAGCGGTTGGACCATGGCAAGGACGTTGCCTTCGGCTTCTCCGCCATGTGGGATTATTCTTTGACCTTTCACCATTCCATCCAGTGCCCCTACCATCAAGCGCAGTTTTGATGTTCCGTGACCTTTTGCATTCTACTTTGATCAGTTATGTTAGGCCTATGATTGAGAGATGTTTTTCTTGTACTTTCAGTTATAACTTCTGTTCTATAATCTTCTCCCTGTTTCGATGTGCTTAGCACAATAGTAAATTTGTCGACTACTAATTGATACTTCTGTGTGCTGAGAAGCTCAATCTAAAATGCCAAGATCTGCAAGGAGTCCTTGGCCCGCAAGGTACTGGTTTGCGAGCTCGACATGTTTGGGGCATCCAAGGTTATCTTGGGCAATAGGCAACAACAAAGAAGCGTACAATTGCAGAAGTGCCCACAAACGCTGGATCTTGTTACTTCCACTATCATGTCTTTCACTTTTCAGAACCAATGAGTACAACCCATTATGTTGTAGGTATGATATCAGAATAGATACCCAGCTCCTGTGTGTATATCAGATATAGCTAATGCATCTCAAGGAATGGGCATTACATCTTTTCCATTGAATAAAATTTATATCTCCAAGATAAGAATGCTCCATTTTGTTGGTGTTCCTGTTTGTCTTGCATAGATGTATGTTAGCAAGGCTTACTCTTTTGAAGTTCATGTTTTCTGGTGTTATGATGGATATTTAGATATTTGTCCCTCCAACTATACTGGAATAATTTAACAAGTTTACACCAATGAAATCTAGCTTTATAAAGCTGATCAGGATGTGCACATATGTATGTGTTTACTAAGCTATGCTTTATGACTAAAATATCTGTTGTTGCAATTCTGGTGCATGTATTTTTTTAAAAGGATATCAACTCCTTGGATTGTATTGTGTTTTGAGCAAATGGCGCTCATTAGGGTTGTACAAACACGTTAACAAGTCCAACAGCAAGGCAAGTACGCACAGTCACGCCTCAAGAGGCGCACCCAGGGCGCGCCCCAACCACAGTGAAAACACAAAAGCTGCACAGGTTACAGGGCGCTCAATGCTCAGTTGCTCACTCTCCATGGATCCAGAGCAGATGGCGAACATCTCCTTCTTGAACTCATAGTCGAATCCAGAGTGTGCAACAGGCACGACCTAACGCTCCCAGCGTGCTCCTGCATTTTCATCGTGGTCACAACTACACACCAAGTATCAAGATATAAGAAAAACCCAACTATCTAATATGCAAATCAAAATCACATGCACATCATCGTAACAACTAAATGTCTTGATAGCTTGAATTTTGATTTTTAGCAGGGAATGGTAGTTTTGAATGCTTTATGTATTCTTAACCAGGAGGGTAACAAACTCTATTCATCCAACTGACATGAACCTAGGCCAGCTGGGAGTGCACAATACTCACATATCCTTGAGCTAAAGCTTGATTCTCGGTAGAACTGTATCTTCAGAATTCAGCAAAAAAAAGTTGATGCAAACTTAGAATGCATACCTCATTTGTTTCTGACGCAGTAACAATATACCTATTAGAAATAGAAAGTCCAACAAAATTCTGGTAAACAAGAATACTGAATTAGCCCCGGGGTACCTCCTCGGTGTGATTGTGTGCACTAAACTTGTTGCAGTATATGTTAACGTCTTTCAATGACAGGTTGGTTGGCTTATCGAGCAGATGCGCAAGAGTGCCATTTTAGTGATAAAAAAGAACACATAGTAATAGACCTGCTGTAGAGCAATGTTCATTCATAAAGCAAGAAAGCTTAGTACTTTCATATGAAGTAGATCGAGCATAGTAGTTTCATAGATGTTAAAAGGTTCATATTAACAGAGAAGGGTTGACATCAAGGTGAATGACCTATCACCGAGACATGACCAATGGTTGAGATCAAGGTTTAGCAGTCTCCAAAAGGTGGACATTCTCCAAAAGCAGAGGTAGAGATCGTCTAATAGTTTTTTATGTTGTGTGGACAAGAGGTTCAAAGAACATAATTCAAATATCCATGAGCATGGGTCCGAGAGGAGAAGCTTGGGCCAGCCATCTAAATCTTGATGTACTGACAATTCTAAACTACACACTAATTCCAGTTGAATGAGTTTCCTTTCTGCAGAGACCGAAGGAAATAAAGAAGACATACATTAGGGAATGTAAGAGAGAACAAATTTGCAAACTAAGAACAACTCAAACTCCAGAACTTAGCTGAGTAGTAAGGTATAACATCATAGATTGCTTATCCCCCGATTATATATGCCCTTACTAAATGTTTGTTACAGGACAATGCTTACCGACAGAAGATAAATCAAATCAATGTTCTATGACCTAATTACTCACAAGTGTAACTTCCATATGTCAAAGAACAAATATAGAAATCTAAAACCTTGCACAATAAGCATTCATGACGAATTACAGAAATCTAAGTATGATGCGCATAATATGGGTCTGGCCTTTGCCTCTCATTTTCCCTATGTACCAAGGTTGTCCATTATCACATTTATTAGCAGAAGGAGAAATAAGGCAACTATTTGAGTACCTGCAAGATAAGAAGAAAAAGAGTCAAGAGCACAACAAATGTGATATCACAGGAAAGGTATTGCCTACGAGTAACCTAGATCTCGAAACAGGCTTTCGCCCCGCTTTATAGATAAAGCATATGTCCATACAACCACATCTCAAGCACTGTCATAAACGAGAAATGTTGGGGCCACAACACAAGGACGCCCAAATGAAAGAAGAAGAAACACAAAGCCACTAGGGGCAAGCTACGAAGCCGGAGAGCCGACGCGCGATAGACACCAGGGCGTCCAGGAAAAGTTGAAGACGATCACAATCCCTCGGCCAAGCGAGCAGATGCCAGTGCTGCAGGAAGGCAAGAAATTTGAAGAACGAGTCAGAAGCACATCGCGGGAACACCCGCTCAATCACCATCTTGTTGCGAGTAGTCCAGAGAGTCCACATCATAGCTGCGAGGATGAGCCAGAATAATCGGCGCTTACGGCCAACCTGAGTAGCCCTAACCCGCAAAAACCCTGCAAGGTCATGGGCCTCCCACTCTGGCCCTAAAGCCTCATGTACGAAGCACCAAAGTGCCAGCGCTGCTACGCAAGAAAACAAAATGTGCGTTCCCGTTTCTGGGACATGGCACAAATGGCAAAGTCCATTGCCCGGACCATGGCGTTTCAGGACCTCGGTCGCCGAAGGTAGACGGTCTCGGAGAAGCTGCCAAACAAAAATCTTAATCTTTAAGGGTAACGGTGCCTTCCATAGTGGGGCTAACCACTGTAGAACCGGCATCCGACATAACGCCTGATAGGCCGAACTAACGGAGAATTCTCCCGAAGGGGAAAGGCTCCAAGAAACAGTGTTAGGATCCAGGGACAGAAGCAGAGGGACTACTTCCCTCAGGTCGTCACATTCCCGTACCTCATCAGGTCCGAAGGAGCGGCGGAACGCAATGTTCCATCCTTCCTCCAAAGCAGCCACAAATACAAGAATGGTCGGGTCCTCACAAATCGCAAAGAGCCGCGAGAACCGCAAGCGGAGAGGCTTTCCCTCAAGCCATGGGTCCAACCAAAATTGGGTTCCAGACCCATTACCAACCAAGAAACGCAAACCCAGCCTAATATCTTCCTTGATGGTCTGAATAGATTTCTAGAACTGGGACCCAGCCGACTGTGAGCAAGACAAGAGGGGTTGGCCCTGCAAGTACTTGTACTTAACCAGCTGCAACCACAGCCCCCCATCTCCTCGCAAGATCCGCCAAACCCAACGCAGCATAAGCGTAACGTTCATCCAGTGAGATGCAGGGATACCCAACCCACCTTGGTCCTTCGGCAAGCAAATGTCAGCCCACTTCACCATATGGTACTTTGGCCGACCATCTCCTGCCTGCCAGAAAAACCTAACGAGGACAGTTTTGCTACCCTTAGAGGTGAACCTACCACACAGGGCTCTGCACGGGACGCTACTCGTCCCACAAGCGGATCATACCCACTCACCAAGATCCTGGACTCAGCCAGGGGCATCCCCAAGTAAGATATGGGGAATGTCGCCAGCCTACAGTTGAGGTTATCAGCAATCCGAAGCTGGACAACCTTAGAGTAGCCAAAGACCACCACCTCGCTTTTATCAAAGTTAATCTTAAGTCCAGACATTTCCTCAAAGCAGAGCAGCAGGAACTTAAGATTAACAATGTCCGAGTCCAAGGTTCCACCATAATCGTGGTATCATCTGCATACTGCAAGTGAGTAACCCCCCCTCCAGGATGAGGTGACTAACTACACCCTTAAGGGCATCAACTGCAAGGTTGAAAAGCAAGGGGGAGATAGGGTCCCGTTGCTTTACCCCTCTGGAAGCCTGGAAAAAAGGTCCCACTTCGCCATTGATGTTGATCGACGTGTTCCTAGATCTAACCAGTTGCATGGTCCAGGAACACCACCTCTCGTCAAAGCCGCGCCGTTCCATTACCAACCTCAAAAAGGACCAATCCAGCCGGTCATACGCCTTCTGAAAGTCCAATTTGAGGAAGACCCCCTTAAGCCCCTTCAACACCACCTCATGGACGATCTCGTGAAGGGCTAGGATACCGTCATGGATCCGCCGGCCCTTCAGGAACGCGGATTGGAGGGGGTGGGCAATCCTTTCCGCCACCGGGGATAAGCGAGTTGCACAAACCTTCGCAAAGATTCGCTCCAACACGTTGATCACCATGATGGGGCGGAAGTGCCGAATATCCGTCGCCCCAACTACTTTGGGGATCACGGATGTGACACCATAGTTAATCCTAGCCATGTCCAAGGTTCCTATATAGAACTCATGAAACATGGGCATAATGACCGGGCGTAAGATCTCCCAGAATTTCTGGAAAAGACTACCGGGAGCCCATTCGGTCCCAGGGCCGAGCAAGCCTTCATAGAGGTAATCGCTCGACCAACCTCCTCAGGGGAGAACGGGAGAGTAAGATCCACATTCTCCGCATCGGAGACCTGGTCAGCAAGTGGCCAGAAGTCAGCGCAGAGAGAGACGCCTCCACGTGGCTCAGCCGAGAACAGCTCCTTGTAGAAGGAGTAAATATGGGTGGAGATGTCCTCTAGGCTTTCTAGAAGAAGATCCCCGTCCCAAAGGAAAGGGATGGCACACTTCCACCTGCGACCATTAGCAATCGCCCGGAAGTAGGCAGTGTTCGCATCCCCCTTAAGGAGTCAGTTCTAGCCCCCTCGACGCTGCCAGAAGAGCTCCTCGCTCTTGTAGATGTCCATGAGCGAGGACTCGAGGGCGTATATCCTAAGCCAGTCGTCAGGACACAAGCCCTGCCCATTAGCAAGGTCATCCAAAACCTTAATCCGATCCAGCAAGGCCCCTTTACGGGCCCGAGATCAGCACCAAGAT
>NC_041392.1:550116714-550141023 GCF_002162155.2 Triticum dicoccoides | reverse complement strand
TTCATGGCCTGACAAGACAGTTTCACACAGTGATGCCAGACATCCACAACACAAAACACACGGGGCGGGGACGCGACCGCCTCTAGCCAGCGGTCGCGAACCATCTCAAAGAAATCCGATTGCTCCAGCCAAAATGTCTCGAAGCAGAAGCGACAAGTCCTAGGGGGCCTCATCCGCTGACGAGAACAACATAGGGGTATGATCGGAGCCAATCCGAGTGACCGCCTTGAGAGAACACAGTGGGAACATCACCTCCCACTGAGCCGACACAAAAACCCGATCCAAGACACTCCAGATGGGGTCCGCCTACTTATTCGTCCACGTGAACCTAGCCCCTACGCGGGCTATCTCATGGAGCGCAAGGTCCGCAATGCAGTCGTTAAATAGATGCATGCGGACCCGATCAACATTAGGTGAGCTTTTATCAAAAGCCCACCTAATGAGGTTGAAGTCACCGGCCACCACCACCGGGGTGGTGCACCTCTCCACCTTATTTTTAAACTCGGCGAAGAAGCCAGCAGAGCGAGCATGATCCACAAGACCATAGACGAAAATCACCTCCCAGCTGAAGTGGACTCGTCGGTCAGTAACGGACATGCTCAGGAAGAATTCCCCTTGGTCCATATCCTCAACCGAGAAAACATCCTCCCGGACTCCGAGCAAAATACTGCCAGACTGCCCCGTAGAAGGCAACCACTGCCAGGCAAACTGGTGGCGGGACGGCCCTTGGAGCTCATGCATACTAAAGTCTTGGCGAATCGTCTCTTGCAAGCCCACAATGTCAATCTCCTCCTGGCGCAAATACTCGATGAGCTGACGCCTCCGGCCAGTGAGGACGAAGCCCATGATGTTCCAACATAGGAGCTTCATTTAATAACCTCAGTGGAGTTCATAGGCCCCGCAAGCGGGGCCGAGCTAGCCCGCCCGTCAATCGCGGGTCGGGGGGGTGCCTTCACCAGACGGCCACGCCGCCCCCGCGTAGGGGGGCAGCCGAGGACTCCGGTTCGAGGGAAGCGGACCTGGAGGTAGACCCACACACCTCTAATCGGTGTTCAGTGGGGTTGAGACGAGTGGGAGGACGCCCACGCAGCTCCCTCACCGGGGAAGGGACTGCCGAGGGAGTCTCCACCACAGTCTCTAGAGGAGGCGCAACACTATTCCTGGTCTCTCTATGACCAGGGTCAGTGTTCGTCGGGGTGCTGGAGTCACCACGCGCAGCACAAGCACGGGCTTCACCCAATGCCCCATCAAGCCGCTCGTTGGCGCAAATAGCAGAGATCTGCTCAAGGATGGGCCCCTTCTTGCCACGGAACACGATGCCACTATCGGAAGCCACCTCTGCCAGATGAGACAACGGAGCGGAGCCAAGCACAGAAAACCGAGAACTAGAACAAGAAGGACCAGAAGGGATGGGGGGAGTAACTGGGGACAAGTCACGGGCAGCCGCCCGCATGGCAGCCTTCTCCTGGATCGACGGAACACGGCCATCCAGAAGGACCCGGGACTGGCTCAGTCGTGCACTCTAACGTGCGGCCACCAGTGAAGAGGCCCCGCCCCAAAGCTTGGAGCCCGTCGCGGTAGGGGTCACCACGGCCAGGTCCAAGGGCGGAAATGGCTCCAGGCCCGAGGACCCCAAGGCTGGAGAAGGGGGGACCCCAGCGACCGCGAGTAGCAGACCACCCCAGGAGAGCGCGGTGATGATGAGGGGCGCACCTCCATCCCCACACTCACCACGTCCTCCTCCATGAACTTCGGGTCAGCCTCTGGGGTTGCGATAGGGGGAGGGACTGCCATGACCACAGACCCACCCCTCGATGCCACCAGAGAGGCCACCCCGGCAGGGAAGGAAGACCCACCACTAGTAGAAACTGGGCTACGCCGCCCATCAGACGTAGCAGGCGGAACCTCATCATCATCATCCTCACCAGAGGAGCTCTCCCCAGATGAGGCCCCATCGCCACCATGCCCCTCACCCTGATGAGGCACAGTGCCATCAGGTGCCGGCCCAAGCAGATCCTGAGGGGCCGAGGACTCAAGCTCGAAGGTGAGGCGCAATCCTTTCTTGCCGAAGTAGAATACCAAGGACAGACCATCAATCTCGGCCGGAGCGGGGCAGAGAATCTCAATGCGGACGGGGCCATCATCCTCAAAGGAAGCCAGATCAGCGGTCACCAGCTTGCCCACCGGCTCGGAGATCGCCTTAAGGATGTGGGCAAGCTTGCCACCCCGCGGCGCCGCCCGGCCACCACGAAGCAAGCCGTAGATAAGGACCCACACCTTTTCCGAAGAAGGCACTGAATCAGGCTCCGCATCAGCAGCACGGACGAAGATCATGAACTTGTGGATGGGCAGTGGATGAAGTCGTGGGAACACACACGGAGCAGCTCAACAGACGGGAAGGGGGTCGAGAAGGAGAGGGGGACGTCTCGGTCACCTCCCAAGTGAAGTCGGAGTCGCGGAAGTCGCCAATGTAGGTGGCGAGCTCAGCCTGGATGAGGGCAACCGAGATCACCACCCCAGACGGCAAGTCATGCCCGGGGGCGAGAGTGACTGTCGCCAGGTGCGTCCGAACCGCCTCCTCCTCAATCTCAGCATCCACATAGTAGAAGTCGCCCCCCTCAGTCCCATACCCGAGGTAAGCAAGGGTAGTGGGGCATCGGGGAGGGGCCTCACACTCCGACCGAAAATGTCCCGCGCAGCCACAGTTGATGCACATTGTCTCCTCACGGGTCCTGGGGCGGCCGACACTAGATGGAGGCTCCGGAGCCACCTGCTCAGGAGCCTCAGTCGGGACTGGACAAACGGCCACCCCATGGGACTTCTTCTTCTTATGCTTCTTCTTCTTCTTATTCTGAGTAGGAGCACCTTGTTGTTCCGGAGACCGGGCGGGGGAGAAGACCGCACCGGCCGGACCTCGCCCCGCCGCCTATCAGAGGCGGCATCGCGCGGCGAACGACGGTCATCCCCCCGACAGGAGACCTGACCATCATCCCCCTGCCGCACAGACGGACCATGCGTAGGAGCTGCCCGACCCCGACCCACGGCGACGCCAATCGCCATCCGAGGGGCGGGGAGCATCCCGGACAGCAGGCTCGCAAGGGTTCGAAACCGCCCGGTCCCGAGCAACCGGAGACGGACGAGACACCAGCTCCTCCCGCAGGGCCGCCTTGCGGTCCAGGTCCGCCTGCCGCCGACGATTGGCCTTGCCGCACCAGACATCACCCGAGGACCCAGGGAGGAGGAGACGGGGATCCCTGGCCGGGTCACGCGGCAAAGGCGGCCGGCGTAGCGAGGTGCCGGAATATGTTGCCGACGACCTCTCAAGCCGCCTAGACTCCCCCAGAGACTGGCGCGCCGACGAGGACGACTCGGGGCGGCCCTCCGCCGCAGTAGGCAGCGGGCGCTTCGGCCGGGGCTGGCCATCGTCGGCGTCCCGAACCATCAGAGCGTCTAGGTATGAGCGGGGGCGCGAAGGGGCGGAGGCGGACAACGACGAGGGGGGCGGGAGAAACGCACCCTGGGAGGAGCACGGGGGAGAGAGTACAGGCGACGCGAGCGGGAAAGAAGCAGCAGAATGTGAAGGCGGTGACGCGGGGTGGATGAGACGGGCGAAGCGGTGCCCTCGTGCCACATCGACCCTAGAAGCCGGCCAACCACACCGCAGATTAGATCCACCCCGTTGGATCCACAGCCAACGGGTCGGATCGGCTGGTGCGAGGCGCCACTCCCGGTTGATCCGGGTCAGGATATCCTGGGCCCGCTGGGCCGCGGCGGCAATCTCCAGGGGAGACGGCCCACCAGTCGCCACAGCATTGGGCCCGGCCCGGCCGCGAACCGGCCCAACAGCCGCGCAGCCCCAGACGGCCCACGCAGCGGAGGGGGCAAGGCAGGGTCCAAGCGGAGGGGATCTCCCTCGACCAGGACCGCCGGCGGCGGCGGGGACAGCCGCCCCGACCATACCCCCAACACCGGACGAGCCGGCTGTCACACCCACAGCCAGGGACCTGCCCGACGCAACCAGCGACGGCCGACGCGGAGGCACACGGAGCTCCGCCGAATCAGAGGAGCCCAAAGTCCAGCGCCCCGGCGAGCCACCGGCGTGCCCCGTGTGGCCAAGACCTCCTCGACGCGCCAGCGGCCCGGCGATGAGCCGGCCGTGCCGCCGCCCAGAACTCCCCAAACAAGGGCGGGGCGAGCTTTACGTGCCGCTCCACCGGGCCATCCTCCGCCTCGTCCTCCTCCGCGAGATCCGCCCAACTCACCTTCGGGGGAGCGCAGCTGAGCGTCGGCCCCAGGCCAACGGCCGCGGCCAGCTCTGGCACACCGGCGGCACACTGCATGGCCACTGCAGCCAGGGCCGAGCAGCGCACCGGCGGGGAGCTCAGGACGCCTCAACGGTCGCCAGAGAGGAGCGTTCGTACGAGTTCAAATGGTGTCCAATGTCGCCGGCGAATAGTTTCCGAGTAACCGATATACTATCTTGTTGCTATGTCAGAGCTCAAAAGAGCCACCAGGGAAAAAAAAATGAGATTTTAAGGAATGAAAGGGAAAAAGTAATCAATATAGAGTACTATCTAAGCCAACACATAAACCAGTTCAAAAATCAGATAGATATCAGTAAAATTCGGGAACAAAGTAGCTATGTCAACAAAACAGCTTTATCAGTGGCATTGCATCTCGACAAGGGTACAAAAACTTAACTAAACCTGATACGCTTGCAAGATCTACCTCTGCAAACTATACTATGAGAACGATACTCCCTAATCTGAACTTACTTGCACAACCTACCACTGAACCACGACAGCCTCCAATTTTGTACTCTGCTGTGCCGCCACCACGGATGGGGAGGGAGGGAGGGAGAGAGAGAGGGTCAGGGAAGAGAGACCAAGAATACACCAGCACAAACTGGAAATATTATTCCACCAGGAAAAGTAATACAAAGCCTGAGAGATAATCTTCGGTTTTGCCTTAGCTCCACATATTTTCTTAGTTGTTATACAACTTCCTATTCTTTCAGAGCCACCAATATACTTCATCAACACACCTATTAGTCTATTATTACTCCATCAGTCATAAAATTAATGGCATGCTACGCCTGCAATTATTCAACACAACACACGTTAGGGCATCTATCTAAGAGTATCAATGAGCTAGCTGGTGTGGTAGTTTGTGAGAGAAAGAACATGCTGAAACGGATTTTTTTTAATCAATTGATGAAACTGAAGGAATGTGGTCAGTTTCAGAACTGATAAAACATAGCAGGAGTTAAGGCGAAAAATTGTCTGAGTCGAATAAGTCAGAATTGGCCACATACACGCACATGTAGTCTTTTCCTTTCAAAGTCCAATTGCACCAAATAAACACACACCAAAAGAAAACAATGAGGCTGCTTTTGGCAGCAAAGTTTTTTTTTAAATTTTCTAAGAATACCGTGGTTTCTGAAAAATATTATGGTTTTAAATACTTTGCTGCGTTGGCTTCAGAAAAAACCAAAGTTTTGTAAACCACTGTATGCTAGAAACCATGCTTTTTTTTGCAATATTCGAAAAAGAGGTCCCGACTCTTTTTTTAAAACAGAACGGAGAGAAATCTTCTGAGAGATCGCACTCGACGTTGCCATCTACGTCGAGATAAGAATATCCAGAACGATTCCTTCCTATTTTCCCTCTTTCTTTTATATGATAAACGATCATATTATATCTCTTGGTTATAGCCGATTCAGTTTGATTGGTCTACCTTCCAGCCGGCGTCGCGTTCGAGTCTCCATCTCTCTGCAGTGCTATGACTGAATCAAGTTCACCACCAGAGAGAACACTCGTTCGCAGCAAGCTAGTATTTCTCAAGTCCTTGGCTGCGTATGTATTTCCGGCGAGTAGAGCGCGGATTAGATTGATTGATCCTTTCGGAGAACACTCATAAGCAGCAGGTTATATATGCTAGCTAGCTAGCCTATTCAGTATAAATGGCGCATGTACACGCACAAAAAAATTCGGAAATACTAACGCCCATACGTGTGGGCGTTTGCATCTTGTCCACACGCGTGGATCCGCGTCTATTTGTGGGTGTACGAATCTTGGCATGTTTATGCCACGTAGGACTGGATTGGTGTGTGGGTGTTCACCCGGTCGCCCACACGTTCATTTCACCACACGGAGGGGTTGGTATGTGGGCGTTTAGTAGTTCGCCCACACGTCAGTTTTCACTCACGTACAGGGGCTGGTGTGTGGGCATTTATCAGTTCGCCCACACACCCGTCTCCTTTCCCACACCCAAAGCTGTCACTTGCCATGTGTTTTGCAGGATACATGAAAACTGCCTAGTGTGCTTGTATCGAAAAAAGCTTTTGCCCCGCTTTATATTATAAAGCCAACCGCACAACAAGCATCCAACAAGGTCCAACACACAAACACGCACACACACACGGAGGTCCACAGGGACAAATAATACAAGAAAGGGTCAATGCTGAGGGCACAGCACAACAAGTCCTAACACCAAAACACACACGCCACAAACCACAAAGCCGCCAGGCGGTCTAGTCAGGCTCAGGTAGAGGAGGCGGCAACGGGGGAGCCACGCGGAGCGCCATCAAGCGTAGATCGGAGAGGAGGGCGATGATGACGTCCCGGTCCTGGGGGCGGCTAAGCGGCCGTCAAAGCTGCAGGTAACCACACAATTTGAAGATTGCGTCAGTCGCACGACGGAGGGACATCCGCCTCCCGCTGATGAGCGCCATCGAGCCATTTAGCCTAATTTGGGACATCCGCCTCCCGCTAGAGCGCCATCCTCCTCCTCCGAGAAAGGCGCCACTAAAGCGGCATTGGCCTTGGCGGAAACAAGCTGGGCACCCGACCAGGTATCTGGGGCCAGCGTAGCCCCACCCCGAGGGGTGGGGGTGAAAAGGGCTTTATAGAAGCCATCAACGTGGGTGCAGATGTCCGAGGGTCGAACAAGCTGAGTATCACCCGCCCACAGGGAGTGAATGGAGTTGCGACGACGCTGGCCGTTGGCAATCGCCTGGAAGTAGGCTGTGTTGGCGTCGCCCTGGAGCACCCATCGTTGGGTGCCGTGCAACCACCAGTAGGCCTCCTCGTCGGCATAAATGACCGAAAGCTGGTCCTCGAGATCATATCTCAACATCCACTCATCCGGGGAGATCCCGGACGAGTCAGCACGGGCGTCCAGGGCCTGGATGGCGCTTAAGAGGGCCTTCTTGCGGTCACGGATATCACAGCCGAGATTCGCGCCCCAGCTCTTCATAAACTGGCGGGCTAGCTTGGCGCAAAACTGCCAGGAGTCGACTGCGGACATGGCGCGGTGGGGGGAGTCACATGTGGCGGTCCACTTAGCCGTAACAGCCTCGCGGAAACCGGCTTGGTTGAGCCAGAAGAGCTCGAACCGAAACCGGGGGGATGGGGGGCGTTCATCAACGGAGGAGAGGAGGGGAGGGACATGATCAGAGCTGATCCTGGTAATAGCCTGAACCGAGGCCAGGGGCATCTGAGTTCACATTCCTGGGAAACTAAGATGCGGTCCAGGACAGACTGCGTCGGGTTTGCCTGGCGGTTAGTCCAGGTGAACCGGGCCCCCGTGCGCTCGAGCTCACGGAGGCCAAGCTCCGCATGCAGTCTTTAAACATCTGCATCCGGGGGCGATTAACCCGGTCATTGTTCTTCTCATCCGGGGAGTGGATGAGGTTAAAGTCACCACCCACCACAACAGGTAGGGGGGAAGCGGAGATCTTCTGCTGCAGCTCGGCGAGGAAGGTCGGGGAGCGGCTGTGATCCGCCGGTCCGTAGACGATGATGGCCTCCCATTTGAAGTTGAGCGCACGCTCAAAGATCTCCATACTAACGAAGAACTCACCCCGATCCATACCTCCCACCTCAAAGGTGGCATCCTTAACACCTAAGAGGATGCCACCCGAGTGGCCATTGTTCCCACTAGAAGGGAGCCAATGCCAGGCGAACAGGTGGGAACTAAGGCTGTAAAGCTCGGGGAGACAGAAATCTGTGCGCATGGTTTCTTGGATGGCGATGATGTCGATGTGCTCGTCTCGGATGTACTCAACTAGCTGGTGGCGGCCGTCATGGCCGAAGCCGCGAATGTTCCAGAAAAGGGCGCGCATCTAAACCGCCATTGAGGGGCTGCTTGACCCTAGGACGGTGGAAGCACTGTGGGCTCGAAGAGCGGCAGTGTGGGAGCGAGTGCGGCCACGAATCTCCTCGACCGGCGTCCCAGTGGGCTGGGGTGCCGGGGTGCGTAGGAGGCGGGCCCGAGTCTCGGCTAGTTTCCCGTCAAGGATCTCGCGGGCCTGGATAGCCGCAATCTGCTCCAAGGGGGGGCAACCTCCCCCCGGAAAACTACGACCGAGTCTAGGGCCACCTTGGCAAGGCGGCCGAGCGGGACAGCTTCGAGAGCAGAAAAAGAGCAGCTGGAAGAACTGGAAGGGACGTCGGTCGCACTTGTCTCGAGGTTACAGGCCGCAGCCCGAATCTCAGCCCGCTCGGAGATGGACGGTGCTTGGAGGCCGGCCGGGCGATCCGCGTCGAGCCGGACGCTGCGGCGGGAAGCCGTCACCGGGATCGACGAGGCCCGAGCCCGACAGACGTAGGACACCGACCGAGGCGGGTAGGAGGCGACGGGGGTGACCACCTCCTCGGAGGCCACCAGCAGCAGACGAGTCGGGGAAGCAGGCGCCAGAGGGATCAGACGGGCACCAGACTCCGCCTGAGGAGAGGGAGGGTACGGGGCCGGCGAATCCGGGCCCGGGAGGGAGCCGGGGGGGAGGCGGGAGGCGGCGGCGCATCCGCCCCAGGGGAGTCCATCGATGGGATCTAAGGGGGGAGGCACCGACGTCAGTGAGGCCGGAAGCAGTAAAGAAGTCGAGGCCGGAGACGAGGGGGCCGTGGCCACCACGGGAAGAACGCACGGCGAGCGCGGCGAAGATGCCGGGAGGACGAGGAGGCTGACGCTGGAGATGTCGCTGAGCTCAGCCGAAGAGGAGGGAGAGGAGACAGGCAGCGTGGCGGGGGCGGCCTCGGAGGAGAGGGCCAACCCACGCGACCGACCTGCACCCGCGCCCCATGCCCCGGAGATGGGGAGGGGTCTCGAGAGGGGGAGCGGTTGCGGCCAGAGCGCTCGTCATCGTCCTTCGGATCCTCGTGGCGGGAGGGGCGCAGACGGCGGTAGTGGGTATCGTCGCGAGGGTCCGCGCCACCCCCACCAAAGTGGCCATCAGCGAGGTGTCGAGGGCGGCCGACGTGGTTGGGAGGCTTGGTGTAGATCTTGAGGTCGAATCCTTGGTCACTGAAGAACACTCGAGCGGTGGCACGGAGGGTGGAGGAGTCCAAGCACTTGACCTTGACACGAACTTCCTCCTCCTTGCGGAGGGAGAGCTCATCCACCACCACAACCTTGCCCAGGAGCTTGGACATGCTCCGGATCACCTTCTCAGAGCGGGCGATGTCGGGAAGGCCCTCTATGAGGATCCAAGCAGTGTCCAGCACAGCAACTGCCTTGGGGTCCAACAGGGGCTCAGAGATGTTGACGACGAGTTTGTTGAGGGCACGGGTGATGTCGTCGCTAAGGGTATAGAGGCCCAGGCTGAGAGCGTCGGGGAAGACCACGGTGAAGGAGCTATCCGAGGTCGGGGTCACCTTCCAGTCCCAGACGCGACGGCAGAGTGTTGGAAATATGCCCTAGAGGCAATAATAAAATGGTTATTATTATATTTCTTTGTTCATGATAATTGTCTATTATTCATGCTATAATTGTGTTATCCAGAAATCGTAATACATGTGTGAATACATAGACCACAACACGTCCCTAGTGCGCCTCTAGTTGACTAGCTCGTTGATCAAAAGATAGTCATGGTTTCCTGACTATGGACATTGGATGTCATTGATAACGGGATCACATCATTAGGAGAATGATGTGATGGACAAGACCCAATCCTAAGCTTAGCTCAAAGATCGTGTAGTTCGTTTGCTATAGCTTTTCTGAATGTCAAGTATCATTTCCTTAGACCATGAGATTGTGCAACTCCCGGATACCGTAGGAGTGCCTTGGGTGTGCCAAACGTCACAACGTAACTGGGTGACTATAAAGGTACATTTTAGGTATCTCCAAAAGTGTCTGTTGGGTTGGCATGAATCGAGACTGGGATTTGTCACTTCGTATGACGGAGAGGTATCTCTGGGCCCACTCGGTAATGCATCATCATAATGAGCTCAATGTGACCAAGTGGTTGATCATAGGATCATGCATTATGGCACGAGTAAAGTGACTTGCTGGTAACGAGATTGAACTAGGTATTGGGATACCAACGATCGAGTCTCGGGCAAGTAACGTACCGATTGACAAAGGGAATTGTATACGGATTGATTGAATCCTCGACATCGTGGTTCATCCGATGAGATCATCGTGGAGCATGTGGGAGCCAACATGGGTATCCAGGTCCCGCTGTCAGTTATTGACCGGAGAAGCGTCTCGGTCATGTCTGTATGTCTCCCGAACCCGTAGGGTCTACACACTTAAGATTCGGTGACGCTAGGGTTGTAGAGATATTAGCATACGGTAACCTGAAAGTTGTTCGGAGTCCCGGATGAGATCCCGAACGTCACGAGGAGTTCCAGACTGGTCCGGAGGTGATGATTTATATATAGGAAGTCAAGTTTCGGCCATCGGGAAAGTTTCGGGGGTAATCGGTATTATACCGGGAGCACCGGAAGGGTCCCGGGGGTCCACCGGGTGGGGCCACCTATCCTGGAGGGCCCCATGGGCTGAATTGGGAGGGGAACCAGCCCCTAGTGGGATGGTGCGCCCCCTTGGGCCTCCCCCTGTGCATAGGGTTCGAAACCCTAGGGGTGGGTGGCGCCACCCTTGCCTTGGGGGGCAAGGCACCCCCTTGGCCGCCGCCCCCCCTAGGAGATTGGATCTCCTAGGGCCGACGCCCCCTAGCCACCCTATATATAGTGGGTGGGAGGGAGGGCAGCCGCACCCAAGCCCCTGGCCTCTCCATCTCCCTCCCGTGACACTCCTCCGTCTCCCTGCGCTTGGCGAAGCCCTGCCGAGATCACCGTTGCTTCCACCACCACGCCGTCGTGCTGCTGGATCTTCATCAACCTCTCCTTCCCCCTTGCTAGATCAAGTTGGAGGAGACGTCTTCCCAACCGTACGTGTGTTGAACGCGGAGGTGCCGTCCGTTCGGCACTTGGTCATCAGTGATTTGGATCACGTCGAGTACGACTCCATCAACCCCGTTCTCTTGAACGCTTCCGCGCGCGATCTACAAGGGTATGTAGATGCACTCTCTCTCCCTCGTTGCTAGATGACTCCATAGATTGATCTTGGTGATGCGTAGAAAATTTTAAATTTCTGCTACGTTCCCCAACAGTGGCATCATGAGTTAGGTCTATGCGTAGTTACTATGCACGAGTAGAACACAGAGCAGTTGTGGGCGTCGATATTGTCAATTTGCTTGCCGTTACTAGTCTTATCTTTATTTGGCGGCATCGTGGGATGAAGCGGCCCGGACCGACCTTACACGTACACTTACGTGAGACTGGTTCCACCGACTGACATGCACTAGTTGCATAAGGTGGCTGGCGGGTGTCTGTCTCTCCCACTTTAGTCGGATCGGATTCGATGAGCAGGGTCCTTATGAAGGGTAAATATAAATTGGCAATTCACGTTGTGGTTTTGGCGTAGGTAAGAATCATTCTTGCTAGAAACCTATAGCAGCCACGTAAAAACTTGCAACAACAATTAGAGGACGTCTAACTTGTTTTTGCAGCAAGTGTTTTGTGATGTGATATGGCCAAAGGATGTGATGAATGATATATGTGATGTATGAGATGTTCATGTTCTTGTAATAGGAATCACGACTTGCATGTCGATAAGTATGACAACCGGCAGGAGCCATAGGAGTTGTCTTTATTTATTTATGACCTGCGTGTCAACATAAACGTCCTGTAATTACTTTACTTTATTGCTAAAGCGTTAGCCATAGTAGTAGAAGTAATAGATGACGAGACAACTTCAAGAAGACACGATGATGGAGATCATGGTGTCATGCCGGCGACAACGATGATCATGGAGCCCCGAAGATGGAGATCAAAAGGAGCAAATGATATTGGCCATATCATGTCACTATTTGATTGCATGTGATGTTTATCATGTTTTACATCTTATTTGCTTAGAACGACGGTAGCTTAAATAAGATGATCCCTCGTAATAATTTCAAGAAAGTGTTCCCCCTAACTGTGCACCATTGCGAAGGTTCGTTGTTTCGAAGCACCATGTGATGATCAGGTGTGATAGATTCTAATGTTCGAATACAACGGGTGTAAGCCAGATTTACACACGCAATACACTTAGGTTGACTTGACGATCCTAGCATGTACAGACATGGCCTCGAAACATGGAAGACCGAAAGGTCGAGCATGAGTCGTATAGAAGATACGATCAACATGAAGATGTTCACCGATGTTGGCTAGTCCGTCTCACGTGATGATCGGACACGGCCTAGTTAACTCGGATCATGTTTCACTTAGATGACTGGAGGGATGTCTATCTGAGTGGGAGTTCATTGAGTAATTTTATTAGATGAACTTAATTATCATGAACTTAGTCTAAAATCTTTACAATATGTCTTGTAGATCAAATGGCCCACGTTGTCCTCAACTTCAGCGCGTTCCTAGAGAAAACCAAGCTGAAAGACGATGGCAACAACTATATGGACTGGGTCCGAAACCCGAGGATCATCCTCATAGCTGCCAAGAAAGATTATGTCATAGAAGCACCGCTAGGTGATGCACCTGTCCCACAGAACCAAGACGTTATGAACGCTTGGCAGTCACGTGCTGATGATTACTCCCTCGTTCAGTGTGGCATGCTTTACAGCTTAGAACCGAGGCTCCAAAAGCGTTTTAAGAGACACGGAGCATATGAGATGTTCGAAGAGCTGAAAATGGTTTTTCAAGCTCATGCCCGGGTCGAGACATATGAAGTCTTCGACAAGTTCTTCAGCTGTAAGATGGAGGAAAATAGTTCTGTCAGTGAGCACATACTCAGAATGTCTGGGTTGCATAACCGCTTGACTCAGCTGGGAGTTAATCTCCCGGATGACGCGGTCATTGACAGAATCCTTCAGTCGCTTCCACCGAGATACAAGAGCTTTGTGATCAACTTCAATATGCAGGGGATGGAAAAGACCATTCCTGAGGTGTATTCAATGCTGAAATCAGCAGAGGTGGAAATCAAAAAGGAACATCAAGTGTTGATGGTGAATAAAACCACTAAGTTCAAGAAAGGCAAGGGTAAGAAGAACTTCAAGAAGGACGACAAGGGAGTTGCCGCGCCCGGTAAGCAAGCTGCCTGGAAGAAGCCAAAGAATGGACCCAACCCTGAGACTGAGTGTTTTTATTGGAAGGGAAGTGGTCACTGGAAGCGGAACTTCCCCAAATACTTAGCAGACAAGAAGGCCGGCAACACTAAAGGTATATGTGATATACATGTAATTGATGTGTACCTTATCAGTACTCGTAGTAGCTCCTGGGTATTTGATACCGGTGCGGTTGCTCACATTTGTAACTCAAAGCAGGAGCTGCGGAATAAGCGGAGACTGGCGAAGGACGAGGTGACGATGCGCGTCGGGAATGGTTCCAAGGTCGATGTGATCGCCGTCGGCACGCTGCCTCTACATTTACCTACGGGATTAGTTTTAAACCTCAATAATTGTTATTTAGTGCCAGCTTTGAGTATGAACATTGTATCAGGATCTCGTTTAATTTGAGATGGCTACTCATTTAAATCCGAGAATAATGGTTGTTCTATTTATATGAGAGATATGTTTTATGGCCATGCTCCGATGGTGAATGGTTTATTCTTAATGAATCTCGAGCGTAATGCTACACATATTCATAGTGTGAATACCAAAAGATGTAAGGTTGATAATGATAGTCCCACATACTTGTGGCACTGCCGCCTTGGTCACATAGATATCAAACGCATGAAGAAGCTCGATGCAGATGGACTTTTAGAGTCTCTTGATTACGAATCATTTGACACGTGCGAACCATGCCTCATGGGTAAAATGACCAAGACTCCATTCTCAGGAACAACGAGCGAGCAACCAACTTATTGGAAATCATACATACTGATGTGTGCGGTCCAATGGGTGTTGAGGCTCGCAGTGGCTATCATTATGTTCTCACCCTCACTGATGACTTGAGTAGATATGGGTATGTCTACTTAATGAAACACAAGTCTGAGACCTTTGAAAAGTTCAAGGAATTTCAGAGTGAGGTTGAGAATCAACGTGACAAGAAAATCAAGTTCTTACGATCAAATCGTGGGGGAGAATACTTGAGTCACGAATTTGGCACACACTTAAGAAAATGTGGAATAGTTTCACAACTCACGCCGCTTGGAACACCTCAGCGTAATGGTGTGTCCGAACATCGTAATCGCACTCTATTGGATATGGTGTGATCTATGATGTCTCTTACCAATTTACCGCGGTCATTTTGGGGCTATGCTTTAGAGACTGCCGCATTCACTTTAAATAGGGCTCCGTCAAAATCCGTTGAGACGACACCGTATGAATTATGGTTGGGAAGAAAACCTAAGCTGTCGTTTCTAAAAGTTTGGGGATGCGATGCTTATGTCAAGAAACTTCAACCTGAAAAGCTCGAACCCAAGTCGGAAAAATGCGTCTTCATAGGATACCCTAAAGAAACTGTTGGGTATACCTTCTACCTCAGATCCGAAGGCAAGATCTTTGTTGCCAAGAATGGGTCCTTTCTAGAGAAAGAGTTTCTCTCGAAATAAATAAGTGGGAGGAAAGTAGAACTTGATGAAATATTACCTCTTGAACCGGTAAGTGGCGCAGCTCAAGAAAAAGTTCCTGAGGTGCCTGCACCGACTAGAGAGGAAGTTAATGATGATGATCATGAAACTTCAGATCAAGTTACTACTGAACTTCGTAGGTCCACGAGGACACGTTCCGCACCAGAGTGGTACGGCAACCCTGTCTTGGAAATCATGTTGTTAGACAACGGTGAACCTTCGAACTATGAAGAAGCGATGGTGGGCCCAGATTCCGACAAATGGCTGGAAGCCATGAAATCCGAGATAGGATCCATGTATGAAAACGAAGTATGGACTTTGACTGACTTGCTCGATGATCGGCGAGCCATAGAAAATAAATGGATCTTTAAGAAGAAGACAGACACAGATGGTAATGTGACCATCTATAAAGCTCGGCTTGTCGCTAAGGGTTATCAACAAGTTCAAGGGGTTGACTACGATGAGACTTTCTCACCCGTAGCGAAGCTGAAGTCTGTCCGAATCATGTTAGCAATTGCCGCATTCTATGATTATGAGATATGGCAAATGGACGTCAAAACGGCATTCCTTAATGGTTTCCTTAAGGAAGAATTGTATATGATGCAGCCGGAAGGTTTTGTCGATCCTAAGAATGCTGACAAGGTGTGCAAGCTCCAACACTCGATTTATGGGCTGGTGCAAGCATCTCGGAGTTGGAACATTCGTTTTGATGAGATGATCAAAGCGTTTGGGTTTACGCAGACTTATGGAGAAGCCTGCATTTACAAGAAAGTGAGTGGGAGCTCTGTAGCATTTCTCATATTGTATGTGGATGACATACTGTTGATGGGAAATGATATAGCATTCTTGGAAAGCATAAAGGCCTACTTGAACAAGTGTTTTTCAATGAAGGACCTTGGAGAAGCTGCTTATATATTAGGCATCAAGATCTATAGAGATAGATCGAGACGCCTCATTGGTCTTTCACAGAGTATGTACCTTGACAAGATATTGAAGAAGTTCAAAATGGATCAGTCAAAGAAGGGGTTCTTGCCTATATTGCAAGGTACGAGATTAAGCACGGCTCAATGCCCAACCACGGCAGAAGATAGAGAAAAGATGAGTGTCGTCCCCTATGCCTCGGCCATAGGGTCTATCATGTATGCTATGCTGTGTACCAGACCTGATGTAAACCTTGCCGTAAGTTTGGTAGGAAGGTGTAACGCCCTCGATGCGGCTATATCTCCCATGTGTCGAAGCACGACTTAGAGGCATAACCGCATTGAAAGCAATGTCGCAAGTGAGGTAATCTTCACACAACCCATGTAATACATAAGGGGAAAAGGATACATAGTTGGCTTACAATCGCCACTTCACACAATACATGAATAAAGCATTACAACATCCAAATATAATCAAGGTCCGACTACGGAACCAAAATAAAAGAAGAACCCCAAATGCGACAAAGGTCCCCGATCGACCCCAACTGAGCTCCACTACTGATCAACTAGAACAAAACAACACAAAGGACAAGATCTTCATCGAGCTCCTCCTTGAGCTTGGTTGCGTCATCTGCACGGACTCATCGGCACCTGCAAGCTGGTTTTGGAAGTATCTGTGAGCCACGAGGACTCAGCAATCTCTCACTCTCGCGATCAAGACTATTTAAGCTTAAGGGTAAGGTAAAGGTATGAGGTGGAGCTGCAGCAAGCGACTAGCATATATGGTGGCTAACATATATGCAAATGAGAGCGAGAAGAGAAGGCAAAGCACGTTCGAGAAACTATGATCAAGAAGTGATCCTAGAACAACCTACGTCAAGCATAACTCCAACACCGTGTTCACTTTCCGGACTCCGCTGAAAGAGACCATCACGGTTACACACGCGGTTGATGCTTTTTAATTAAGGTCAACTTCAGGTTTTCTACAACCGGACATTAACAAATTCCCATCTGCCCATAACCGCGGGCACGGCTTTCGAAAGTTCAAAACCCTGCAGGGGTGTCCCAACTTAGCCCATGACAAGCTCTCACGGTCAACGAAGGATATTCCTTTTAGCGGGAAGACCCGATCAGACTCGGAATACCGGTTACAAGACATTTCGACAATGGTAAAACAAGTCCAGCAACACCGCCCGAATGTGCCGACAAATCCCGATAGGAGCTGCACATATCTCGTTCTCAGGGCACACTCAGATGAGCACTACGTACAACTAAAACCAGCCCTCGAGTTTCCCCGAGGTGGCGATGCAAGTGGCTCTATTTGGACCAACACTCAGAGGAGCACTGGCCCGGGGGGGGGGGTTAAAATAAGATGACCCTTGAGTCTGCAGAACCCAAGGGAAGGTGGTAGGTTGTTAGTGCAAATGGTAAAACCAAGGTTGGGCATTGCTGGAGGAGTTTTATTCAAGGCGAACTGTCAAGGGGTTCCCATTATTACCCAACCGCGTAAGGAACAAAAAATCCGGGAACATAACACCGATGTGACGGAAACTAGGGCGGCAAGAGTGGAACAAAACACCAGGCATAAGGACGAGCCTTCCACCCTTTACCAAGTATATAGATGCATTAATTAAATAAGATATATTGTGATATCCCAACAAGTAAACATGTTTCAACAAGGAACAACATCTCCATGTTCCAACAAGGAACAAACTTCAATCTACACCTGCAACTAACAATGCTATAAGAGGGGCTGATCAAAGTGGTAACATAGCCAAACAACGGTTTGCTAGGACAAGGTGGGTTAGAGGCTTAGTTCAACAATATAGGAGGCATGATAAGCAAGTGGTAGGTATCGCAGCATAGGCATAGCAAAAGAGCGAGCAACTAGCAAGCAAAGATAGAAGTGATTTCGAGGGTATGGTCATCTTGCCTGAGATCCCGCAAAGAAGAAGAACGAGTCCATGAAGAAGACAAACAGACGTAGAAGAACGGGTCCTCACAAACGCGACGTTACCAGAACCAACCCGAAGAAGCAAACACCGGAAAGAAGCACACAACATAGTAAACAACCAATACATGAACATGATATGATATGCGGGATGCGGTATGCGATGCATATGCATGATTTGGAAAGGAATGATGGAACCTGGCCTCAACTTGGAAATCCAAGAGTGCCACTGGAATGGTGAGGTGATTTTGGTTGAAATCGATATAAAAACACCGGAATCGGATGCACGGTTTGGAAATGGCAAGCAAAACAAATATGGCACCGGTCTGGGATATACATCGAGTAGCCATCTAAATGCAACAAGTTAAATATGCTACAACACTCCAACATGGCAACAAAATACATGGCAAAGATCCACTCATGATGCTTGACAAAAGATGAACACTGAGCTACGGCCAATTCATCCATTAATAGGTTCAAACAAGCATGGCAAAAGTGCAATTGATAAACAGGTTTTAGACTTAGTGAAATTAACACAAGCCTGGAATTTCAGATCAGGTAGCACACTTTGGAGCAAGAAAACTATATGATACAGAAACTTAACATGGCAAAGAAAAGCATGGCATGGAGATACTCAAAGATCTTAACAAAAGTCCCTTAGTGACCTTGAGCCAAAAGGGATCAGAAAATACAATTGCAAGCATATGAACATGGCAAAAACATAATCAGATCACAGACTTAGTGAAAAACTGGAGCATGCAAATCTGATAGCAAGTAGGCATGTTTACGAGCTCGATGCACTCGCTACAGAGAAAGGCATGACAATCTAAGCATACACCCATCAAGAATACACATTATATAAGCTAACCATGGCAAGAACAATAACATAGCATGCACGGATCAACTACAACATCCTCGGCAAAATTGCTAACAAGTAGAGAATCTACCTAGATTCACGAAATGACAAAAGTAGAGCTCGATTAACTCAAGCTAGGGTGCTCCATAAATGCAAACAAAGACATGGATTGATAGAGCACCACAATATCAACAAATCATCCTTACTGATCATCCTCAAAAGAGGCACGGATCACTAGGAAACAACATGAACATATGGCATATTGATAAGAACAGATCAAGGATTTAGTGGAATTGCTAAGTCCCTGAAATCAGCATTAACGAATGCACCACTTTGCAAGCCTGTGCTAGTCACCACACATATCACAAAAATACATGGATAGCACCTCTGTAAAGATGACAAAGCATATAACAAAACTCATGTAGAGCTCAGGGGCATAACATGCACACAATAATCATGGCAAAAATGACAAATAGCTATTTGGTGCAGCAGATCTGACAATTAACTCAAATAGCACTCTTCCAACAGCATTTCGGGCATCAAGATGGGCTCAAATGAAAATGATGCAATGATATAAAATGATGTGCTCTCTGAGACGAACAATTTGATATGCTATACACGCAAATCGGAGTTACGGGTGATGAGTTATGGCATGATGAACAAGGGCATTTGAACCAGGCAATTTCGGGGACTTAGTGAAATTTACCACTCCGAAAACAGATCTAGGGTTTGGACCCGGGTGCACGCAGATCGAGGCAGAGCCGGACCTTCGCCGGAGTTGGCGCTGGAGACGGGGGAGGCGGTGGCCGGCTCGAGGTGGAGCTCGTCGCCGGCTCGGGGAGGCGACCGGAGAGGAGTGGAGGCGGCGGCCTGGCGTGGTCACCGGCGAGGCAAGCCGCGGTGACCGGAGCAACTGGCGGCGGAGACGAGCGCGGTGGCGGCGGATCTCGTCGCCGGCGCGGGAGGAGGTAGGCCGCGGTGGTCTGCGACGCCGGCGCGGTGGCGGACGAGGCGGCGGCGGCGAGGCGCCTCGGGCGCGGATGATAGGCGGCGGCGAATCCCGGCCCGGTTCGGCTCCGCGCGGGCCAGATCTGGGCCGGCGGGCTCGGCGGCGGGAGGAGGGAGAAGGCGGCGACAGGTGGCGGCTTCCGATTGGTGGAGGGCGGCGGACGGGTGACATGGCGAGGCCGGATTGGCCGGAGCGAGGTGGCAGCGGCGGCTGGACATTGTCCGGCGTGGTGAGGACGCGTCCGGCGGCGCGAGGGAAGGAATTTTTAGGGTTTCGTCCGCGAATTTGGAAGGGTTGCACATATATATAGGTAGAGGGAGCTAGGAGAGTCCAAATGAGGTGCAGTTTTCGGCCACGCGATCGTGATGGAACGCTCTAGATGATGGAGAGTGTTTAGGTGGGTTTTGGGCCAAATTGGAAGGGTGTTGGGCTGCAACACACACGAGGCCTTTTCGGTCCCTCGGTTAACCGTTGGAGCATCAAACGAAGTCCAAATGGTACGAAACTTGACAGGCGGTCTACCGGTAGTAAACCAAGGCCGCTTGGCAAGTCTCGGTCCAATCCGGAAATGTTTAAAGCCCGCACATGAAAAAGAGGTAAAAAGGGACACCGGGTGACATAGGAGCGCCGGATTGCAAAACGGACAATGGGGGAAATGCTCCGATGCATGAGACGAACATGTATGCAAATGAAATGCACATGATGACATGATATGCAATGCATGACGCGCAAGCAATGACAAGGCAACAACTACGAATAACTGGACGACACCTGGCACATCGGTCTCGGGGCGTTACAAAGGTACCAAAGTAATCCCGGCATGGAACATTGGACAGTGGTCAAGAATATCTTGAAGTACCTAAAAAGGACTAAAGACATGTTTCTCGTGTATGGAGGTGACGAAGAGCTCGTCATAAAGGGTTACGTCGATGCTAGCTTCGACACAGATCTGGATGACTCTAAGTCACAAACCGGATACGTGTATATTTTGAATGGTGGGGCAGTAAGCTGGTGCAGTTGCAAGCAAAGCGTTGTGGCGGGATCTACGTGTGAAGTGGAGTACATGGCAGCCTCGGAGACAACCCACGAAGCAGTCTGGGTGAAGGAGTTCATTACCGACCTAGGAGTCATACCCAATGCGTCGGGCCCGATGACTCTCTTCTGTGACAACACTGGAGCTATTGCCCTTGCCAAGGAGCCCAGGTTTCACAGGAAGACCAGGCATATCAAGCGTCGCTTCAACTCCATTCGTGAAAGTGTTCAAAATGGAGACATAGAGATTTGTAAAGTACATACGGACCTGAATGTGGCAGATCCGTTGACTAAACCTCTCCCTAGAGCAAAACATGATCAACACCAGAACTGCATGGGTGTTCGATTCATCACAATGTAACTAGACTATTGACTCTAGTGCAAGTGGGAGACTGTTGGAAATATGCCCTAGAGGCAATAATAAAATGGTTATTATTATATTTCTTTGTTCATGATAATTGTCTATTATTCATGCTATAATTGTGTTATCCAGAAATCGTAATACATGTGTGAATACATAGACCACAACACGTCCCTAGTGAGCCTCTAGTTGACTAGCTCGTTGATCAAAAGATAGTCATGGTTTCCTGACTATGGACATTGGATGTCATTGATAACGGGATCATATCATTAGGAGAATGATGTGATGGACAAGACCCAATCCTAAGCTTAGCTCAAAGATCGTGTAGTTCGTTTGCCGTAGCTTTTCTGAATGTCAAGTATCATTTCCTTAGACCATGAGATTGTGCAACTCCCGGATACCGTAGGAGTGCCTTGGATGTGCCAAATGTCACAACATAATTGGGTGACTATAAAGGTACATTACAGGTATCTCCGAAAGTGTCTGTTGGGTTGGCACGAATTGAGACTGGGATTTGTCACTCCGTATGATGGAGAGGTATCTCTGGGCCCACTCGGTAATGCATCATCATAATGAGCTCAATGTGACCAAGTGGTTGATCACGGGACCATGCATTATGGCACGAGTAAAGTGACTTGCCGGTAACGAGATTGAACTAGGTATTGGGATACCGACGATCGAGTCTCGGGCAAGTAACGTACCGATTGACAAAGGGAGTTTTATACGAATTGATTGAATCCTCGACATCGTGGTTCATCCGATGAGATCATCGTGGAGCATGTGGGAGCCAACATGGGTATCCAGATCCCGCTATTGGTTATTGACCGGAGAAGCGTCTCGGTCATGTCTGCATGTCTCCCGAACCCGTAGGGTCTACACACTTAAGGTTCGGTGACGCTAGGGTTGTAGAGATATTAGCATACGGTAACCCGAAAGTTGTTCGGAGTCCTGGATGAGATCCCGGACGTCACGAGGAGTTCCGGAATGGTCCGGAGGTGAAGATTTATATATACGAAGTCAAGTTTCGGCCATCGGGAAAGTTTCGGGGGTAATCGGTATTGTACCGGGACCACCAGAAGGGTCCCGGGGGTCCACCGGGTGGGGCCATCTATCCCGGAGGGCTCCATGGGCTGAAGAGGGAGGGGAACCAGCCCCTAGTGGGCTGGTGCGCCCCCCTTGGGCCTCCCCCTGCGCCTAGGGTTGGAAACCCTAGGGGTGGGTGGCGCCACCCTTGCCTTGGGGGGCAAGGCACCCCCTTGGCCGCCGCCCCCCTAGGAGATTGGATCTCCTAGGGCCGGCGCCCCCCCTAGGCACCCTATATATAGTGGGGGGAGGGAGGGCAGCCGCAACCAAGCCCCTGGCCTCTCCCTCTCCCTCCCGTGACACTCCTCCGTCTCCCTGCGCTTGGCGAAGCCCTGCCGAGATCACCGTTGCTTCCACCACCACGCCGTCGTGCTGCTAGATCTTCATCAACCTCTCCTTCCCCCTTGCTGGATCAAGTTGGAGGAGACGTCTTCCCAACCGTACGTGTGTTGAACGCGGAGGTGCCGTCCGTTCGGCACTTGGTCATCGATGATTTGGATCACGTCGAGTACGACTCCATCAACCCCGTTCTCTTGAACGCTTCCGCGCGCGATCTACAAGGGTATGTAGATGCACTCCTCTCTCCCTCGTTGCTAGATGACTCCATAGATTGATCTTGTTGATGCGTAGAAAATTTTAAAATTCTGCTACGTTCCCCAACACATAGGTGGTTAAGCTTTGCCTCAACCATCTCTGGCGAAGCGACCCCGGCCCCCACGATGGTCACGACAGCAAGGAGCGACGGAGACGGAGGGGGGACGTCCTCCACCTTGATGTGGAAGAATCCGAGGCCCTCGATGCCGTGGCCGTACATCATGAGCTCCTCCGTCATTGTCCGGTCCGGGCAGAGAGCCGCGGGATGGCCCGACTCCTTGCAGAGGTAGCACGTCGGTGGGTTGGGGCACTCAACCTGGTAGTGGCCGACAACACCGCAGTTGAAGCACGGAGGAGGGTCGCGGGGGAGACCGGAGTTGGGCGCGGCCGAGGACGCGAGAGCCTGAGCCGTGGTGGAGGGGGTTCGGGCGGTGCCCCTCTTCTTCTTCTTCTTCTTCTTCTTCTTCTTGGCGCCTTGGCGACCACGGGCTCCGGGGCCACCATTGCCCGGAGGGTGGCTCGGCTGGGTCTTGGGGGGCTGGTACCGGCGGGTGGCCGCGGCGTTGGAGGGCGCGACCCGAGGGGGCGACGAGGACCGTCCATGTCGATGCGCGGGAGAGGGGGAGCGGGGCCGGTCGCGATGGCTATTCCAGGGGGGAGAGCCGGCTGTCGGCCCGCGCCGGGGAGCGGCCCTCCGCGCGGCCAGGCGAGCGACGGTCATGGCAGGGCGGCGAGCATCGAGAATCACGGGGCGGAGACCGCCGAGCGTCACGGGAGGGGGAACGGCGGAGGTCACGCGGCGGGGAACGGCGCGCGTCGCGGCCAGGAGACCGACGGGCGTCGCGGCCGTCGCGGTTGACCAGCTGGCGGCGGAGGTCGGCTTCGCGCCGCTGGCCCTCCGGTGAGGCGCGCCCCGATAGACGAGGGTCCTCCAGAGGCCGCTTGGGGCGCCCCGAGTCATCGCCCCAGGAGCGGGGCATGGGAAGGTACGGCGGCGTTGTAGGGGAGGAGGGGGGAGCTGTCGGCAGCGGGATCGGGGGAAGCAGGGAGCAGGATCGGGCAGTGGGAGGGAGAGAAGGCTGAAGCGGAAACCCTTTCGGGAGCCATATTCCACCCCGAGCGGGGGGTATCTGGGCCGAGGCCGTGGGGCAGCCAGCAGGGGCGAGGGCCGAAGCCGTTGGGCCGCCGCCCGGAGGCTGGGCTGGCCCGCAGATCCCAGGCCGCCCAGATGGGCCGGCCACCTGGGGGTGGGAGCAGGCCCAGCTGGCACTCGGGGCCCAGCACGGCAAGGCCCAGCCCAGGGACTGGACCCGCTCCACCGGCTAGGGTTCTAGTCGCCGCCCACGGCGGACGGCCGGCCCAGCGGGCGAGGGACAGCTAGGCAGCGGGGGGACGGGGTGCAACAGACCCGCGATGAGCCGAAGAAGGCGATGAAGGGTTGGAAAGGCGCATGTTGGGACAGCAGCGGGACGCCGGCGGCCGATGACGGCGGCGGGCGACCGGCCGAACCAGGGCGGGCCAGCCGGAGCCCTTCCACGAGGCCAGGGCAGAGCCGAGGTCCGCCCGGCCGGCCACACCCTAGCCGGAGGAGCGCCGGCGGCGGCGGCCAGCCCCAGCCCCAAAGGTCGGGCCTTTCTTCGCGGTCACCGGCGA
>NC_041392.1:550107088-550116353 GCF_002162155.2 Triticum dicoccoides | reverse complement strand
GGAGCGGGGCGGCGCAGGGCGAGCCGGGGCGGGCGGGGGGACGGGAGAGGAGGGGCCGGCGGGGAGGAGGGAGCGGCGGGGGTGGCGGAGGCCACGACGGAGGAGGACACCGGCGACGAGGGAGGCTCGGCGGGCGAGACGACAAGCGGGACGGCGGAGGCGCCCAAGTCGCCAGAGCCCGTCATATCCCCGCCCAGGCAGTATCCTGAGTGTGCTTGTAAGCAGATGACAACTCTTTTTTTACCCGAACATGTCGGTTGCCATGTGTTTTGCAGGGTACATGACAACTGCCCTAGTGTGTTCGTAAGCAGATGGCAACTCTCTCTTTACCCGAACATGTTATTTTGCCATGTCTTTTTGTAGCGCTACACGGCAACTGCATAGTGTTAGTAGGTGGCAACTTCTAAAGTTTTCAAATCATGGCAACTGTAATAAACCAGACCATACATGGCAACTGCCTAGTGTTAGTAGGTGGCAACTCCTAAAGTTTTCAAATCATGGCAACTGTAATAAACCAGACCATACATGGCAACAATTGCAATTGTCCAAGAAATGGCATCTGACACTTGACCTGAGATGGCAACTGCAGTTAAACAACCATGGCAAATGATGTAGTACAACAACATGGCAACTGTAGTACAGCTACATGGCAACTGTAATTAAACGAACATTGAAGAGGATCCGGACCATGGCAACTGCGGGGACGCATGGTGACTGTCACGCGGGGGGTGCGGAAACGTGAGGTAGGTGGCTGAGAGAGGTCGTGTGGGCGTTATCTATTTTGCCCACACGTAGGCGTGTGAGAGGGACCGTGAGAAAAAAAAGAGACGTGTGGGCATTACTTCTTTTGCCCACACATAAACGTGTGGGATGATCCTCTTAGACACCACACAAAACGTGTGGCCAAATCCCTTAACGCCCATATATGTGACAGTTATCATCATCCAAGAATTTTAGGAGCAGCCAGAAGTACATGCACGTATATAGACATATAATGGTAACACGCTCCTACTCTCTCTGTTTTAAATTACTCGTCGTAGAAATGGATGTATTTAGAACTAAAATATATCTAGATACATCCATACCAGCAACAAATAATTCCGAACGGAAAGAGTAGGTTTCTATTACTTCAATCTAGTTGACTACTCCTAGGATGTCATTTCTTCAATCTAGCTAGTTGACTGATCCTAGGATGGTATTACGTGTGCATGGCAGCTGCATGCAGCCGGCCGCGGTTAGCAGCCGCTAATTACTCAGTCATTCACGCTAAAATATTTGATCAAAACTTTGGTTAAACAGCAACAACCAAACACATATAAAACTGAGAAAAACATTGATTTTAGGAAACTGTAGTATTCTTTGCCCATTCAAAGTATCCTCGTTCAGATGTTTAAAAGAAAACAAATGGAGCTTGATCCTCGCAGTGCCAAGAGATCAAGACGGCGAGATCCCTCATTCCGTGAAGGTGGCACGGGAGTCATCGCCCAGATCAACCCCATCTTCACCAGGGCCGTCTCCAGCAATTAGCGCGCCCGGGACGGAATGCATAATGGGGCGTATTTTTTGAAAATAATTCATATTACTAAAGATTAGACATGTTGTGAGTTTATATTGAGATAAGGAAAAACTCAAAAAATCATATTACTAAAGATTACCCGAACCTTTAGACTTGACTGAGCAACTATCTTCAAAATATTTGACGTGTCAGCAACTATCTCTGAAAATAGCTCTTTGGATCAATATGAAGCCTGAACCTTCGACTGTAGATCAAAAAGTAAATTATTAGTAATCATTCTATCTAAAATAGAATAACTAATATTGCAATTTCTTCATTAACAGTGATACTACTGATATACTGTACAACTAGGACGATGGCTAAGTAGGCTACGAAGAAATATAGGGACCCTCACTGTAACCTACAAGCCTTACAATTGACAGCATATCACACGGTCACATGGAGAATAAAATCTGCAGAACAAGTCTCACAGCGCACTGATGAAAAAATCTCATCACATGATAGATCATGCGTGCATGAATTTAATACAGAAATAAGGAAACGGGAGATAAAAGAAATCTCACTTAACAATTTCTGATGGGGGAACAGTCAGGTGGCACTCCGGTGGATGGACAGGGACTGGCGAACGGCAGCCGATAGACGAATTTCCGTGACCGGTGATCATCGATCGCCGATTAATTCTCGCCTCTTTTTTTTTTTATGGAATTGATTCTCACCTTGGATCTTTTTTTTAGAACGGAGACGCACAATGCGTCCGGCTTTAAATTAATAAAGCTCACCACAGGCAGCATCCAACAAGTTTAACATAGAGAAACAACAGAATAAAAGGGGCCGAAGCCCAAAGTACGGAACATGCAACCGGCCTCAGCCTGATAAGAAAGACAGGAACAAAGAGTCCAAGCAGCCAGTCCAAAAGCGCCACGAGCAGAATCTTAGTGTCGTGCTTCGAGCTGAATCGTGCGGATCCGCTCCATGGCCTCCATCATCCGATTTGCATCACGCCGTTTCCCCAACGATGTCCAAGTCTGGAGAAACAAATGACATTTAAAAATAATGTCAGCAGGATGAGCAGGAAACTTGTGTTCGATAGTCATCTTATTACGGGTGGTCCACAGTGATCAGCACAGCGCCCCTACGCATCGCCACAGCACGCGCCCGAAGCTACCTCTATGGGCGAGAAGGATCCCACGTAGGTCCGAAACCGTATGGGGATTCCAGTTTTGCGCAAACGCCTCACGGACGGCACTCCAAGCAAAACGAGCTAGGTGGCATTGGAAGAAGATGTGGTTCGCATCTTCATGCGCTCCACATAACGCGCAAGACCCATCCGAAGGACCGTGTCTAATGGCAATGTTGTTAGAAGAGGGGAGGCGGTCACGGAATAATTGCCAAAGAAAGACTTTGATCTTCAAAGGAATAGACGCTTTCCATAGCCCCCTAGCTATGTCAAGAGTCGGTCCCTCAGTCAGCTTATTGTAAAGCGATTGGACCGTGAACTTTCCGGAACTCGAGAGGGACCAGGAGACCGTGTCGGCCTCAGGGCAGAGACAAACACCCTGTAAGGCAGTTAGGAGCCCATCCCAACTTGACCGTTCATGGGCGAGGAGTGGTCTTTTGAGAGATATGGCTAGAGGGTTAGTTCTGAGCGCGTCGGCCACCAAAATTTCTACGTTAGTGACTAGTTGGTAAATGGCAAAGTGACTCCGCCAAAGAGGTTCCGACCCAAGCCAGTGGCCAAGCCAGAATCTCGTGGAGTACCCATTCTTAACGCAGAACTTGGCCCCTAACGAGAAGGCAGGCTTAACAGCCTGAATTCCGTTCCGGAAAGGTGATCCCTTCGCCTTTGAGGTGAGAAAATTCCCATCGGGGAAATATTTGGCACGAAGAATATCGGCCCAAAGCCCCTATTCGTTCTGGGAAAGTTTCCAAATGCACTTGACAAGGAGCGCTACATTCATGAGTTTGGAGTTGAGGATCCCTAGGCCACCGAATTTCTTGGGGCGGCAAAGCGCCGCCCACTTGATCAGGTGGTATTTCTTTTTTGTCCCAGTCCCTTCCCAAAAGAACTTAGACCTAGGGGTGTCAAGCTTGGCGTGAACTCCATCAGCCAGCAGGAACATGCCCATAGTAAACAAGGGCAGGGAAGACAACCTAGAGTTTGTCAGGATCAGCCTTGCCGCGGACGATAGAAACCTGCCGCGCCAGGGGCTGACCCGGTTCGCCACCTTACCGTATAAGGGTTCCCATTCGAGAATCGAGATGTGTTTGTCCGAAATGGGAAGCCTTAGGTACTTAATTGGAAAACTCTCTAGTTTACAACTAAGTAGGTTGGCAATGCGGGAGGCGCGGGGATTGTCCATCCCAATGGCAATCACCTCACTCTTCAAAAAGTTAATCTTCAAGCCGGAAATGATCTCGAAAGCGAGGAGAATGAGCTTCATTGAGGCTATGCTATGGTCATCGGTCTCAAAGAGCAGCAGAGTGTCGTCCGCATATTGTAAGTGGGTGGTCCCTCCTGGGCAAAGGTGAGGCACCACACCTCGAATATGGTCGGCGTTCTTGGCCTTGTTCACCATGGCCGAGAGGGCATCAGCAACAAAGTTAAAAATCAAAGGCGAGGAGGGATCTCCTTGTCTAAGACCTCTTTTGTTGCGGAAGAAGTTCCCCACTTCTCCGTTGATAGCATTCGCAGTCTGTCCCCCCGACACAAGTTGCATGATGCGATGGATGAAACCCGACTCGAATCCCTTCTGAGTCAGCACCTCGCGAATGAACTCCCAGTTCACTCGGTCGTAGGCTTTCTCGAAGTCGAGCTTGAAGAGCAGGGCCGGCTGACGCATGCGCTTAAGCTCGTGAATGATCTCTTGCAAAACAACCGGACCTTCTAGGATGTTACGCCCTTTGAGAAAACCCGACTGGCTACGGTCGATCACACGCTGTGCAACCGGGGCAAGTCTCGTAGTGTAAGCCTTGGAGCATAATTTGAAAGGCACGTTAATAAGGGTGATGGGGCGGTATTGCTTGATCGAGTCCGCCCCCTTAACTTTAGGGATGAGGCTAATGACGCCGAAGTTGAGGCGCGAGATGTCTACTGTGCCTAGCGCAAACCCGTTGATAATATCGTAGAAAATGTCCTTGAGCGCCGGCCAAAACCGCCGGAAGAAAGACACCTGCCAACCGTCCGGCCCTGGTGCGGTATCGATCTTCATCGAGCCAAGCGCGTCATCGATCTCCCCCGTGGAGAAGGATAAGGCCAGGCCATCATTCTCGACCTGCGACACACGTGATTCTTCCTCCCAAAAGTCCGCACGGAGATGAAGGGGCTTTTCGTCCGCTGTTCCCAACAGGTTAAGGAAGAAATCGTAGATGTGCCGTGAAATTTCGGCTTGACTGACCAGAACCCCCTGGTCCGATTGCAATCTCAGGATCGAACATTTCCTCTTACGGTCGTTGGCGAATGCATGAAAATAGCCCGTATTAGCGTCCCCCTTGGTAATCCACTTGACGCCACCCCTCCGGCGCCAATGTTCCTCCTCTTCCCTGAGGATGGACAGCACTTGATTCTCGAGGGCATAACTGTTAGCCCACTCTGCTTCCGAAAAGGATCTAGAGTCGGCTTGGGCATCAAGGGCCTTGATTTCCTCGATAAAAGCTTCCCTAGCTCGTTTAGCGTCACTACCGTGATTTGCGCCCCACCCTCAAAGGAAACCATGCAGGGTCCCTGCCGCCGACACCCAAATGTCAAGAGAGCCTCTGGAGCACCCAGCCGCAGCCCTAGCTTGTTCCCAACGCGTGAGGAGCAGAGGAATGAACCCCTCTACCTCGAACCACCCTGTTTCGAAGTAGAAACGTGGGCTATGCTTAATCCTATCCTCCCCAGAGGCCAGGATCAATGGGACATGGTCAGAGCCAATGCGTGTTTCAGCAACTAGCGTGCACATGGGAAAGATCATCTCCCAGTCAGCCGTAACGAAAACGCGGTCCAGGACGCTCCGAACCGGGTTGAGTTGTTTGTTAGTCCACGTGTATCTAGCCCCTGTCCTAGCAATTTCCCGTAAAGCGCAAGCCCACAATAGCATTGTTAAAAAGGGAGACCCTAGGCCAGTCAATGTTGCGATTATTTTTGTCCGCGTCCGATCGGATAAGGTTAAAATCACCCCCAAGAACAATGGGAATGTTAGCGGCTTGCTTGGCCCCGACCAAGACATGGATTTCACCCAGGAAATCAGCCGCGCGCGAGTGATCGGCCGGACCGTAAACACAAAAGATCGCCCAGGAAGCGAGAGAGACTCTATGCTTAATCGTGACAGAAATGTAAAACGATCCCACGTCCCAGGTAACAACATCACATACATCAGAATTACAACCCAGAAGAAGACCGCCCGAATGGCCAATGGAAGGGACCCAGCCCCACACAAAGCGGTGGAGAGGATCATAGGCCGCAAGATCACGATACGAAAAGTCTGCTTTGATCGTTTCTTGAAGAGCCACCACGTCAATACTTTCGCGCGCGATATACTCCCTAAGTTCTGTGCGACAACCCGAGTGCCCGCAACCCCTAATGTTCCAAAAGATGTAACGCATCAGATGATACGGTTGCGAAGGCGAACCCCTCTTGAGGTCACCGGTTTTGCCACTCGTTTCTTAGCCTGGGCGCGGCTCGTCGACGGTGTTGCGTCAACCTCCCTGGTTGCGGCAGCCCCCTCTGACAGGACAAGTGAGGTGGGAATACCCAAAGCCTCTGGGTTAACGGAGACCGCCAGCGCCGTGGAATCGGCCTCCCTGGCCTTGGCCGCAGCAGCGGCCTCTGCCAATGCCGCTTGGGCCTCCTCACGAGCACGGATAAGGGTCACAAGCTCCCCATGGTCCGTACCTAAATCGAAACCGTAGTCGTCTAGGATAGAAACTAGTTGCGGATCTGTAAACGCATTCAGAATCTTAAAGGAGGGGGGTGGGTTACCTGAGATCTCCAAGTTCTTGTCCGCCAGGCGAAGCTGAGCACTCTCCAAGGAAGACAGATCACCCAGCGCCGCCTTGGCCCGAGCTCTTGGGGCCCGCTGAGAGCCCGGAGATGCCCGAGAGCGCCGTGCCTTGGTTGCCATGCCCGTGGAGCCCAGCGCAGCCTGAAGATCCATGCATGCCGGTGCCACCGGCGAAGGAAGCGCCAGCGCAGCTTGCTTGACAGGAGGCTTCCGTCCGGCCGTCTTCTTGGGGGCATGCCCAGAACCCCCCGAACTGCGACGGCTCGACACCGGGGTGCGAATGGAAGGCTCATTGAGCACCACGCCCGAGTCCGAGCCGAGCAAACTGGGGGAGGCTGGGGCAGCAGCCGCAGCGACGCGACCGACAGCATCAGAGCGGCCAGCCACAGGGAGCGACGCCGAGCCCACCATATTGAAAGCCCCCACCAGAGCGCGCGACGGAGGCGGACTGCTCCCAGCCGTATCCGAAATTGCCAGCGCCCCAGGCTCCGCGTTCTCCTTCCCTTCTTTGAGCGCAAGTTCTTTGATACCCAATTGGTCCCAGGTCTCCGTTTCAATTGACGTGTCTGGCATGCTATCCTCAGGTTCATCCTCACGACCAGCCATGTCCACATCCGTAGCGCGGTCCTCGTTACCAGTGTGTTGCCCGCCCTGGGTCCCTGGATCTTGCTGCTGCAGCCGAGTTGACCCTCCGGTCCCCGGACCAGGCGGTCCAGCACTCTTGTCGCCCGGGTGGGAGGGTGGGATGTTAGGGCCAGGCGCCGCCGGCCCGTCGCCAGGGCGCTTTGGGAGTCGCTCCACCTCGACCTGAATGTCGTAACCCTCTTGATTAAACCAAACTTGCACAAAACCATTCATCTTGTCAGGGGCTCTGCACCCAAACTTCATCCTCACCGGTCCCACCCGGATGAGGGAAAGCTTGTCCACCATGATAGGTCTGCCCAGCATCTTGAGCCCCTCTATCAGGCGCTCGACACGATGATGTTTCTTGGGTATGCCATGAAGGCGGAGCCACACCTCCGGCATGGAGAGGGGCACTATCGTCTCCTGGATCGAGTCATGAACCAGCACTGTAATGTCGTTGATGGAGAGAAAAAGCTTGCCACTTGTCTTGGCCATATGCAATAGATCTGCAGAGGGGAAGACCACCGCAAAGTCGTTGTCGCCAACTTGCGCTATCTGCGAGTCCCAGTCTCCAGCCACCATGTGCTTCAGCTCCTGCTTGAGCGTACGTAGCGAAAGCCTCCCTGGCTCCACTGACAGAATGGCACCATTGGCGGTTATAAGGTCGTCACCCTCCGCCATCTCTTCTTCTTCGAACTCCATGCAGAAAAATCCTTCGCCCGGAATGGAGATGCCCATGATCTGGAGGTGCGGCTGCTTGCCCCGAGAAGGGCAATAAGCCGAGGCGTGTCCCTCCTGTTTGCAGATCACACAAAGGGGGGGAAATGTGCATTTGGCCTGAAAATGCCCGGTCCGGCAGCACTTGAAGCATTCCCCGCCCTCCTCTTCTACTGGAATGGGAGCGTCCGCAGAGCCCCGCGGTGCAACGGGCGCGACCACCGCAAGCGGTGCAGCCAAAGCCCGTGGCTTTTTTGCCAGCGGGTCCCCATGACCTCCGCCGCAAAGGGGGTGCTCTTGCTTGCGCTCCAGCTCGCGGCACCGCACGCCATGCTTGCGCTTCTGCTTCTTCTCTTGCTGACCCCACCAGGGTGGAGGAGGACCCCAATCCCCCTCGCGCCCGTGGTAACCAGATCCTGAGTCATGTCCCTGGTAGCCACCGTAACCACGACCAACACCGCCGTCTTGACCATGCTCAAAGCCACCGCCGCCGTCCGCACGCCCAGCCGCCTTGGCCCGCTGACCATGCTTCGCCTGCGCCCGTAGGGCCTTCTCGCGCCGCCATTCCTCCTCGGAGAGCGGAGGCTCCATCGGGGGCATGTCTGCGCGCCGGTCGCCCATGGCCGTCGCCTCGGCAAAGGACAGAGTGAGTGGGGGAGGAGGGGGAGGGGAACGAGAGATCTGATGGGGAGACGGTGGCGCCGCACCTCACTGGAACGAGCCGGAAACCCTAGCGAGGGGTCGCGGAGGCCCTGGCGCAGCCATATATAGCGCTGGCAGGCGGGCCACCGGGCCCCTCCCAGGGCAGGCCGACTGCGTGGGCTGGCAGGGCCAGGTCTAGCACCAGGAACCGAATGCCCCCCCGCAGACGTCGAGGGCCCCACAACAAGCGGCCCGTCAACCAGAGGACAGAGCTGGGCTAGCCCAGGCCCAGAGGCCCCCAGCAGGCCCAAGGAAGGGGCGGTCGGCGCCAACCCTAGCGCGTCAGCCACCTCCGCCACCCGCTCCGCCGCCGCCGCCATCGACGCTGTCGAGGGAAGGGCAGGGAGGGCAGGCCACTCCTCGAGCGTCACCGGGGCCACCGCGGGCCCAGAACGCCGGGGAGATAGCGGAGCCGCCAGACGAGACCCCCGTGCGTCCACGTCCGCTTGCGCCTCTGGCCGCCAGTAGCGCATCACCGTCACCCGCGAACCGCCACCACCCGGCGCAAAACGGCGGCGCCAGTCACCCCGACCAGCCCCGCCATGAGTCGCCGCCAGCACAAAATCACCCAACGTCGCCCCCGACGGGGGAGGAGCCAGCCATGGTGAGGAAAGGTCATCCTCCTCGTCGGACGTATCCTCCGCCAGAGCCCAGAACCGGCCACCGCAGCCTGCACGACCCGCCCCAGGGTTGCGCGCCGGGGCAGGGGACGTCGGGGCGCCAC
>NC_041392.1:550101575-550106615 GCF_002162155.2 Triticum dicoccoides | reverse complement strand
CGTCACGCGTTTCAAAACCCATTCCCTGCATCGTCGTAAACTAACCCCGTCTTGCACTATTGCCTCACCTTGGATCTTCATACCGGTAACCCTTGTACATCACTCCTTTCATCCGGTGAAAAGTGTATATCTAGAAATTTTAGGACAAATTATGGTGTTGGATAAAAAATGCATTGGAAATATGCAAGCCACCATCTCTCCCCTCTTTAATTACCCAACCTCCAATAAGCTAAGTGCATGTAGAAATTAAGAAGACCATATGTAGATTGCTATTGGTCTTGATTACCGTGTGATGTGAGAGAAGTATTTTTTTTTCCTACTTTAAAATACATTGAGAAGATAGAAGTACACTTTTTTAAAGACAAATTTTAAAGCTAGATATACACTCTTCACCGAACGAAGAGAGTACACTGTACAGGGCAAACTAGGGCAGCTGGCTTTTCTTTTGTTACTAGGGTAGCAGGCAGACGAGCGTACCTGTCTGGCGATCTCGGGTGGCGAACGAGCACAACACGCAGGCACGAGGAAGCAATCCCGCATGGGCATCAGGCCGCTGGCTGCATACCGGGCTAGTTCTGCTGGGCTATTTTTTTTCAAATTAATTATACTCCGTCCGGTCCTTTTTACTCTGCATATTAAAATTTTTTAAAGTCAAACTTCATAAAATTTGACCGTATTTATATGAAAAAATATCAACATCTGTCATGCTAAAGTTATATAATATGAAACTTTAAGTCATGACACATCTAGTAGTATTGATTTCAGATTGTGAATTTTGGCATTTTTTTCTACAAAATTGGTCAAACTTTATGAGGTTTGACTTCAGTCAAATTTTATATGCGAACTAAAAAGGACCGGAGGGAGTACCTAATTACCACCCAATTTAGGGCCTTATAATATGGGTTTGTCTAGGTCTCAGTCGACTTAGACTTCATGAAGTCTAAGTCAGGTGACGTCATCCAACAGTAGCCTAGCCCATTTTAGTTTCTTAGTAAGTCTTGGTACTTTTTCTACTGTTGCTGGGCCGGCCGTGTTATTGCAGCCTAATGCCTTCATTTTTTCGGTTGTTGTCTGCTTTTGGACCAGCGATTTTTTGAATATCAAGAGTTTTTGTAGATGCTGCTCGTTCTGGCACACTGGCCGGGCAGTAGTTAACTTTTTTTACGGTGAGGGCCAATAGTAACCTTAGATATCTCAAAAACAAGTAGTAACCTTAGCCGTTTGCATGATTTTCCTACCATCCGGCCTTTTGTTGTTTTTGTTTGGTTTTTTTTCTGTTTTTGCTTTTGTTTGTTAAATGTTTATTTCCTTTGAAAAATCAGTTATTGCTTCACTGTAAAAAAGAAATGAAAGCTTTGTTTACATTTATAGTACTCCCTCTGTCCCATAATATAAGAATATTTTTGGCACTAGTGTAGTGTAAAAAATGTTCTTATATTATGGGACAGAGGGAGTAATATTTTGGAAGAAAGTGCTTGTTTATTTTTTAAATCATCATGTGTTGAAACAAATATTCTTAAAAAACATCATGTATATTAAAAAAAATGTTCACAGTGTGTTTACAAAAATAGAAAATAACTAAAAATACAACAACAAAATAAATTAAGCAGAAAAATAAGATATGATAATAATAGTAGTAGTGATAATAATAATAATAATAACACCACAAAGTTGCACTTTGAAAGACATGTAGTTGTAGTCGCGGCTACACTGTGTCTAGTGGACGATATGCAACTGTCCCCCTTCTGACAAAAATATCACTGAGTTGCAGTCACGTTGAAGACATGCAATTGCAGTCACCTGTCCATCCTTGATTTTCCCAGTTATTACTCGAGCACGCTGAGGGGGAGTGACACTTGCAGTGGTGTGTTTAATGGCAGAGATGAAAAGAAAAAAAAGTTCCACACTGATAGTAGACATGTAATTACGCGTGATTTAATTTACACGCAATTGTGTGTGATCGATGTATGTGCAAATAGTTGGTAATATTTAAAAAAAATAAAAACTAATAGAAAACGGAAAAATGGGGAAAACAAAAAACAAAAATGGGAGCGAAGCTGGGGAACAATCAAGCACAAATGCAACACAAAGCAATGACAAAAAGAACAAAAAAACAAAACAAAAATGCGAGCTTGAACACCTGCCCAACCCACAAAAGCATGCCTAGTGTCAAGCATGCAACTGTGCCCCCTCTCCTGCCGCCCTATGGGGAAATGAAGGTAAGTTGCAGCCGAATGGTTAGACATTAAGTTGCAGTTGGGGGCGACGCTTGCAGTTGCGTACCTAGTGTCAGACATGCAACTGGCCCCTCTCTCGCCGCCCTACACCATGAAAAAGGTCAGTTGTAGTCGGATGGGTAGACATGCAATTGCAGTCGAGGGTGACACTTGCAGTTGTATGCCAAGTGTTAGACATGCAACTTCCCCTACCTCTCTCGATGCCCTCCAACAAAACAAAAGTTCAGTTGCAGTAGGGGGCGACACTTGCAATTGCATGCCTAGTGGCCGACATGCAACTGCCCCCTCTCCCACCGCCAGCTGACAAAACAAAGGCCAGTTGCAGTTGGATTAGTAGACATGCAATTGCAGTCGGGTACGACGCTTGCAGTTGCGAGCGTAGTGTTAAACATGCAACTGCCCCCTCTCCGATCATCATCTGACATAATAAAAAAGTCAGTTGCAGTTGGGTGGGTAGACATGTAGTTGCACTCAAGGGAGACGCTTGCAGTTGCATGCCTAGTGTCAGACATGCAACTCCCCCCTGCCCTCTCCGACTGCTCACCGAGAAAACAAAAAGGATAGTTACAATCGTGTGGGTAGACATGCAGTTGTAGTCGAGGGTGACACTTGCAGTTGCATGCCCACTGTCAGACATGCAACCCCCCTCCTCTCCGACTGCTCATCAAGAAAACAAAAGGATAGTTACAGTCGGGTGTGTAGACAGGCACTTGTTGTCGGGGGCGACACTTGCAGTTGCATGCGTAGCATCAAACATGCAACAGCCCCCGCTCCCACGACCTACCGACAAAACAAAAGGTTAGTTGCAATCGTCTGGGTAGACATGCAGTTACATTCAGGGCGACACTTTAGTTGCATGCCTAGTGTCAGACATGCAACTGCCCCTCTCCCGCCTCTCTTCGACGAAACAAAGGTCAGTTTCAGCTAGGTGGGTAGACATGCAATTGCAGTTGGTGGTGATGCTTGCAGTTGCGTGCCTAGTGTCAGACATGCAACTACCCCTTCTTTCCCGCCGTCCTCGGACATAACAAAAAGGTTAGTTGCGGCCGGGTGGGTGGACACGCACTTGTAGTTGCATGCCTAGTCTCAAACATGCAACTACCCCCTCTCCCGCCCACTAGCAAAACAATGGTCAGTTTCTGTTACCACTGAAAATTATCGAGTTACCGTTGTGATTTTAAATTCCCTCCATAAATAGATGCCAACCGCTACCCATGTTCCTGTGCTTGCAACGACTCAAGCAAACTTCACAGACCATCGCCAGAGCGCATAAAAAAACAAACAACACGAAGAATGTTAACAAGGATATGAAAATGACATATTTTATGACCAGACAAGCAAACAACGGTTTCTTAACTAGGATATGAAAAAGCGAACATATATGCATAGATGACATAAAAAAGAAACAATTACTAACAAAAATATGCATAAGTGGATTTTTTTTCCGTATAAGTGGATATATTAACATGATGTGGTCACAAAAATTGAAAATGAACATATTCTGTTGACTAACAAACAAATTCCGCTACTATCAAAAAAGAAACATTTCAAAAACTAGACAGAAAAACAAACATACATGCATACCTCTAGAATGTCTCTTGAAAACTAACAGAACTCTGCATTGACTAACAACAAATTCTATTGCATTTAAAACAAAGAAACGTTTCTATTTGAAACTACTACAAACTCTGCTTGAAAATACTAGACCTCTGTTGATCCTCTGCTAAGAATGGGGAAATGGAAATAAAACTCACTAACCTTTGTTGATCCAAAATATATTTTGACTACTGGTGAAAGAGAAACTATTAATCTGCACTTTGTCCAAACTACTGGAACAAACAAATCCCCCTCGAATGGGGAAAATGAAGATAACTACTAATCTCTACTTGAAACAACCTACTGGAACCAACAAACATAAGAAATCCGAGGAACACCTACTCTCAGATCTACAGAATGACAGCTAAAAAAAAGAGAAATCAGAGGAACGCCTACCCAGCCCAGCGAACAACCCACCAAGAATACCTCCCATGTCCCCCGACAAAAAGAAGCCCGACAAACAAACAAACAAACGGGCTGGACACACGTGTTACACAGGCTGAAACAAGATAACCCATTTTCAGCGCGAATCTTGAAGCAAACAAAGATCCGACGGATGGCGCGTCGACTGAGACTTCACTAAATCTCAGTCGACTGAGATTTAGCGAGTCTGTTAAAATAATGAAAGCTAAAAAGTACAAAAAAATAAACTAAAAATGGGACAATAAAAAATAATAACAAAAGAAAGAAAAATGGGAAAAGAAAAGACATACAAATGATACATAAAATGAAAAAGGGAGGAAAATGAAGACAAAGAACGAGACAACAACAGCCTAAAAAATACACATTGAGATGCGACCTGAAAAAAATAAAACAAAATGAGAAAGACCTACACGCATGGCATGTTACATACACAGATAACAAAAGTGAGAAAGTCATAACACGAAAACAAAAAACGGCCCAAACAACGGAAAACACAGACAAACAGAGAATCGGGCTGGACGCTCTCCTTAGCAGGCTGAAAATGAGACAGCCAACTCTCCAACACGAATCTTAAAGCAAGAAATAATCATACGGCTGACACATCGACTGAGACTTCGCGAAGTCTCAGTCACTGAGATTTAGTGTCACCGTTATAATATTGGGGCCCTGTGAGGTCGGCCAGTTTGGCCTTCCTCATCCAGTGGCGGAGGCAGGATTCGAGTATAGGGGGGCCTGAGTACATATATTGATCTAATCTCGTTGGTACTTATTCATCGCTGCTACT
>NC_041392.1:550064677-550101337 GCF_002162155.2 Triticum dicoccoides | reverse complement strand
TCCGCCCCTGTCCTCATCGACGGGACTGATCTTCACGCATCTTCTTGCTCAGCACCAAGACGAAGAGCACCTAGTCATGAGGCAGAGGGGTGACCCATGGATCTTCTTGAGCGAGTGGGGAGACAAGAGGACGAAGAGGAGGAAGCGGCTGCAGCTGGCGGCGTGCGTGTGGGGGAGAGGGATGGAAAGGAAAACGTGCGCGTGTCACCAATGCGTAGCAGCCTTCCTTCGGAAGGAAACGAATTAATCACTCCGTTTATTGGAGGCCCCGTCTATTTCATCTCCTGCTCTTTTTTCTCCTCGGTACTGTTCTTATCCAACTTGTCTATTGCGAGCGCTCGCCCTGCATGTCGCTCTTGTTAGATGTAATGTACGTATCAAATAAACAATTGATTTTTCGTGTTTGTCCCCTGGAGTATATATGTTCGATGTAATATTGTTCCCTTGAAATTGGTACCAGCAACAATGGGGGAAGAAGGAAGATCATCTCCCGTCCAAATGGAAGATAACTAGCCACAGTAACAAAAGGGTAAACAAATAAGTGCTGTTGAAAATCACTGCAACGCCATATGGTGCACGCTCATTTGTTAGTGCACATTCAAATAATTACCGCTAGCTGCCAGGAAGGAGATTACGGAGCGAGTAACTTTTGATGCTACCACGGTACATGCGAGAAAGATCGTCCTAATGCAAGGGGCTGCTGTTCCAAATAAAAATTGGTAGTTCAAATTTCATGTTAGAGTAACCGAAAACTCAGTTACTGTCTCCTAACGGAACATAATGATACTTTTTTCTTAGAAAAAAAATATATCCCCGGTCTCTGCATTTGGACGATGCATGCAACCATTTTATTAATTATTCACAAAGACCTTACAAAATAATGTATCAGTATACCTGAAGCCATCATCTTGACAACACACATGTCGCTACTCATATCCCTTTGATGGAGGGGTGCCAAATGTCCGAGCCTAATACCAAACAAACATCGCACCAAATCCTAACATCTAAAGCCGGATGCTCCCACCAGGCCACAACGTAGGGACTGGGTCACACACCGATCTGACACACTCTCAAAGGCCGCCATCATCGTCAACCACTGATCCATCTCCAGAGCAGGTACTGACGCACCAACCTTGTCCGTCGACGCCATCATGGCGTCAGACAATGCCACCATCCCGCGCGTGTCCATCCAGACACGCACATCGCCGAAACTCCACAGCGCCATGCCGCCGTGATCCGCCATCGGTCTTGTGGTAGATGTAATACCGTTCCTCCTATTGTCACCTCCAGCCATCACTTACTCCAAAACGATGCCCCCAGGAGGGAAAGCGATACTGAGAACGCCGTCATCATCCGATCCGGGAGACCCTGATATAGGGTTTCCCCCGGAGCATCCCAAGCCCGATGATGCAAACTGCAGTGACGATGCCTCGACAAGGAAACGACATCAAAGATGTCGCCATCGTCTACCATGACCATAGTTAGCGCGATTTTCATCAGCAGTTGCGCCACCGGGCGTGCGTCGCCGGTGTCGCTGGTCCCTTCAACAAGAGCAAACATCAAAATGATGCCCTGAAGAGGGACTACGACGCAAAAGCACCGCCATCGCTCGATCTCAAGGAGATCCAGGGTTTTCCCCGGAGTTGTCCGAGCTGTCAAAGGACCAGACAAGGATGGAATCCTGTAGATCCGCCCAACTGGGGACGTGTCGCACCCGCCACCACGCCGACCGCGACCCAGAGACCAAGCCCACGCCTGAGCCCAGATCCGACCGGGCCGCCGCCGATCCGGTCACGCCGCCGCCGTCCCTAGCGACCGCGACGCCCCAAACATTGAAGCTGCCTGCCGTGGAGGTATGGGATCCCCGGAGCGCCGCCTCCCCCCGCCGTGACGCCCAGCCGCACTCCATGCTCCGGCCCGGGGGCGCCGGCCTGCGCCAGCCCCTCATGAGCGGGAGGGCTCTGAGTCGCCGCCACCACCGGCGACGGCAAGGCTTCGCCTGGCCGCGCCCTCGGGCGGCGGCGAGGGATAAGTAGGAGGAGAGGGGAAGGCTAGCTGACGGGATCTGGGGGCCTCCCGGCCACCACACGGGGGCGACTCGGGAGGACGACTCGTGATACTTATTAAGCCAAAGTATATCTCGATTTGCATCTGCATTGTGCAAGTACGATTTTGCCACAATTGCAGCCAGTCGCGTAACAAGATTCCACTAGTTTAAGATCAGTAACCGGACGGAAGGTGCTTAAATCTTTGGTGGCCACCAGATGGTTAATGCAGTCCTGATGCTCCAAGCTCAAGAGAAGAATAAGAATGCCCAACTGAGTGTACGAAATCTGGGCAGGTGGTTAAATCTTCTTTCTTGCTCCAGTTTGATCTTCCGTATGCTATTTTTTTGACCGAGAAACAGTAGAACAATTGTTCTACAGTTTGTTCTACGGTATATTTTCATTAATAAAAAGTAAACTAACGTACAAAGGAGATACAAAAACCGCCCAAGAGGAAAGAAGAAAGTTAGCCAATTCCTGTTTTTGGAAACATTAGGGCTGAGTTAAAAATTGCTATTAAGCCACTGTGCAAATCTATGAATGTGTTTGGCCTTTATCTTGTACTGTAATAGTTTGAGATCTTGCTTGAGGTGAAATCTCCAAGATTGGATAGACTGTGGTATTCATCTGAAGATCTTCTCATTTCTCTGGTTCCAAATATTCCAGCAGCCAAGGATAACAACTTTTGTGGCAAATTGGCTTGGGAGTTGTTCTGATGCAAAAAATGCTTCCTCATAAACCGACATACCTCTTGCCTTGCGTGGAACTAGGGTGTTCCAACAATCCTGCGCAAAATTGTAATTCCAGAGAAGGTGAAGTGATGTCTCTTCAACATTCTGGCTGCAGTTTGGACAATGAGGGTTATCTAATTGCTAGCCCTTTCTCTAAAGAAGTGACCTGGTGTTGATTCTGCAGTGAGCTACCAACCAGAAGAAGATCTTATGTCTGAGTTTGCTAGAACTTTTCCAGATCATTGGGAAATAGGGCGCCCCTCCTCATTTCCCATTAGATGTTTGTACATATGCATGGAGGAGTACTTGTTTTGAATTCCATTGCGGCTCCATTTATCCTTCCCATGTCTGTCAAGGGAGGGGATAATGCCTCCTAGCAGATTGAATTGATTGTATGCTATGTTGGATAAAGGAGTGTGGAAGTTTTCTATCCAGTTGTCAGATGCACAGAGACAGTTTGGGAGTCTTGGATAGCAAAAGAGTGCAGTTCTGGGAATTGTTGTTCCAATGTTTCTCCTCCCCAGCTATCTTTCCAGAATAAAGTTGCATGTCCAGAGATAACAATAATCTTCCATATGCTCTCGTGACTGAAGGACAGCTTTTGACATCGAACATTCAAATTCTGCTTAAATTCGTGCATTTCCTGTTAGACTGTATATACGTACCTCCGTACCTCTATGTATATACCCTATATTGTACCTCTTGGTACTTCTATATATATATATGAGATAGCCACACCTGTTCAGGGTGTCGAGCAGTTTCCCAAACATATCGTTTTACATGGTATCAGTTTAGATTACGATGTCTTCTGCTGCATACACCGCCGCTGCCGCCGCCGCCGCCGCCGTGGCTCCAGCTGCCGCCACCGCGGCGCCAGCTCCTGTCTCGCCTTTCCTCGCCTCCCGTCCGCTGGCAATGGTGTGGCAGGCCCAGTCCCCCGGGGCCGTCTCTTCTGGCTCCCCGATCGGATCTGAAGGGATGGGCGATCTGCCTCCATCGATCGGTGGCTCGACCAACTACGTCGTGCCGTCGTCCTACGGTGGCGCCGCGTACGCTGCCCCGTCCATGTACGGGCCCCGGGCTGCACCAATCCATCCGTCTGGGTATGCTGCCTCGCCCATGTACAGGCCCCCGGCTGCATCGCTCCAAGGCGTACTGCCTCCACAAGTTGCTCCTGTGATGACCCATGGTGTGGCGCCGCTCCAGGACGTACTTCCCCAACCGGCTCCAGCGGCGAGCTATGGTGCAGCGCCGCCGCCATCATCCACGTGGCGTGCGCCTTCCTACGGCACCGTGCAACCGCAACCCTATACGGCGCCCGCGCAGCCGATGTCCTACGGCGCTGCGTCTACCACGCCCCATGGGGGGCCTGCCGCACCTCACTACGGTGCACATACTGCTGCTCCGCCTGGCGCCTACCCGTCGCTGAAGTATGATGGTGCCGTGCCCGCGTCGCATCCGTCCATTCATGTGGATCCTGCCGTGGCGTCGTCGCCCTTCTACTTCTCGCATCTACTTCCGGTGAAGCTCTCGCGGGACAAATATTTGTCGTGGCGTGCTCAGGTGCTGCCTCTCCTTCGAAGCCGCTACTTGGAGGGATACGTGGATGGATCCCTCCCGTGCCCGCCGCCGTATCATCCGGCGTATCGCACGTGGGTGGCTCAGGATCAGGCCATCCTCTCCGCCATCCAGTCATCGCTCACTCCGAGCGTCTCGTCACTGGTTATCTTCACCGCCACGTCTCGCGATGCATGGGCGGCGCTACACACCAGCTTCGCCTCTCAGTCTCAGGCGCGTGCTCATTCTATACGCACCGAGTTGGGCGAGACTAAGCTCCGCGACCTCAGCATCACGGACTACTTCAACAAGATGACCGGCTTCGCTGACACACTGGCCTCGATCGGTCAGCCGCTTCTTCCCGAGGACTTCACCACCCATGTCCTTAACGGGCTTGATGACGACTATGATAATCTCGTTGAGAGTGTTCAAGGTCGCGACGCTCCACTTCAGCCTCGTGAGCTCTATGCGCGCCTTCTCGGTCGCGAACAGCGCATCAAGGCGCGCCGTGCCTCCCCGAGTTTCGCCTCTGCGAACACCGCAACCCGCCGTAAACCGCAGAAGCCGTTCTCGTCGGGTGGCAAGCAGGCATCCTCGCCGCAGCAGGCTTCGCGATCTGCTCCGCCGCCGTCCATCACTGGTGGTGGCCGTCCACACGCCTGTTGCCCATGCTGTGGCGCCCCGCAGGCCTGCCAGCTTTGTGGCCTCGAGCGTCACATCGCCTCTCGCTGTCATCGCCGCTACAAGAAGGACTTCCTTGGCCTTGGCAACAACGGCAAAGGGAATGAGAAGCAGGCGGCTGCTGCAGTGGCAAGTCATGAGCACGGGCACACCCCATCCTACTCCATTGATCCGACGTGGCACATGGACACGGGGGCTACCAACCACCTAACGAGCGAGATGGGGAAACTCTCCACTCAGGAGCCATATCGCGGTCATGATCAGGTCCACACCGCTAGTGGAGCAGGTATGAGCATCTCACATGTTGGTCAGGCCTCACTTCTTACACACAACTCTAGAAAACTGCATCTTGCCAATGTTCTTAGAGTTCCTTCTGCTACACGTAGCTTGTTGTCCGTTCCTCAACTTACACGTGATAATAATGTCCTTGCTGAATTTCATCCTTTTTCATTTCTTTATCAAGGATCGAGACACGAGGGACGTTCTTCTTAGCGGGCGTCTGCGCCATGGTCTGTATGCGCTTGATGCACCGCACCCACTTCCTGCGCAGAGTCCTCCCCAGGCCTTCAGTGGTGTTCGTGTGTCGCCTACGCACTGGCATGCGCGCCTTGGTCATCCTGCTGCTCTGATAGTTCGTCATATTCTGCATCGTCATGAGCTTCCAGTTGTGTCAAATAAAATTGCTGAAACTATCTGTGATGCCTGTCAGCAAGGCAAGAGTCATCAACTTCCGTTTTTAGAGTCAAGTCGTGTTGTTCAGCACCCTCTTGAGCTTGATTTTTCTGATGTGTGGGGTCATGCCCAAACGTCTATTAGTGGCCACAATTACTATGTCAGCTTTATTGATGCTTATAGTCGGTTTACCTGGCTTTATCTTATCAAGCGCAAGTCTGATGTGTTTGATGTTTTTATCCAGTTTCAAGCGCATGTTGAGCGTCTCCTTAAGCATAAGATTCTTCATGTTCAGTCAGACTGGGGTGGTGAATATCACAACCTCAATTCGTTTTTTAATAAGCTTGGGATCTCGCACCGTGTGTCTTGTCCTCATACACATCAGCAGAATGGCACCGCTGAACGTAAGCATCGTCATCTCGTAGAGACTGGCCTGACCCTACTGGCTCATGCCTCCGTTCCGTTTCGGTTTTGGAGTGATGCTTTTTCAACAGCTTGTTTCTTGATAAATAGCCTTCCCACACGACTTCTGAAAATGAAAACTCCTCTTGAACTGCTGCTCAATGAACTCCCAGATTACACCTTTCTCAAAGTTTTTGGATGTGCATGCTGGCCTCACCTTCGTCCATATAATAAGCGCAAGCTAGAGTTTCGGTCTAAAAAGTATGTTTTTCTCGGGTATAGTTCCCTTCACAAAGGGTACAAATGCCTCCATGTTCCCACCAATCGCGTTTACATATCTCGTGATGTCGTGTTTGATGAGAGTGTGTTTCCTTTTCGTGCACTTCCGAACGACTCTACTACTCCAACACCACCTATGCACTCCACCATACATTCGCCTGATCAATTTGTAGATGTTGCACATGCTCATATGCTGCTTCCTAATCATGCTGCAGGTATTGGACGTGGCGCCCGGCTTGAGCTCCTCACTAATCAGGTGTTGAATGATGATCATAGCGGAGGTGTTGATCGTGCATGGGCCATGCATAGTGGGTCAAACCCGTCAACCCGTCTCTGCCCCGCCTGGTGTAGCCATGCATGCTGCGCCCACGCGAGCGGCTCCGCCTGGCCCGATGGCCACGCCTGGCTCGGTGGCTAATCCGCCTGGCTCGATGGTCTCCACGCGAGCGGCTCCGCCTGGCCCGATGGCCACGCCTGGCTCGGTGGTCTTCACGCGAGCGGCCGCTTTGCCTGGCCCGATGGCCACGCCTGGTCTGGACGCTAGCTCAGTGGCCGTCCCGGCTCCCGATGGGCTTTCTCCCAGTGGGCCAAACACGCCTGGCCCGACGCCGCGTGGATCCCCATGACCAACAGCCTCTGCGACTGGTTCAGCGTCGCCGGCATCTGTCGGCTCCACGTCATCCCTGCCGCCTGAGTCGAGCCAGGTATCGCCAGTACGACCTGCAGCTGTTGCGCTCCGCCCCCGCACACGCAGTCAGAATGGGGTTTTTCGCCCAAAGGAGCACACAGATGGAACGGTTGCGTGGCTTGCCGCTTGTGTCGCTCATGCTGCTGCTGATCCTACAGCTGAGCCACGCCATTTTGAGGCTGCTCTTAGGATTCCTCACTGGCGAGCTGCGATGGAACATGAGTTTCAGGCTTTATTGAAAAATGACACTTGGCGACTTGTTCCCCCTATTTCTGGTGCTAATATCATTGACTCCAAGTGGGTTTTCAAAGTTAAGAGACATGCCGATGGTTCCATTGAACGCCAAGGCGCGGTTAGTAGCAAAGGGTTTCAAACAGAGGTATGGTCTTGATTATGAAGACACATTCAGTCCGGTTATCAAGCCTACTACTATCCGTTTGCTGCTCTCTCTGGCTGTTACTCGAGGATGGTTTCGTCGTCAGCTTGATGTGCAGAATGCCTTCCTCCATGGTGTCCTTGAGGAGGAGGTCTATATGCGCCAGGCCCCAGGTTTTGTTGATCCTGCACATCCTCAGCATCTCTGTCGTCCTGTTAAAGCGCTGTACGGACTTAAATAGGCTCCTCGTGCGTGGCATGCGCGTCTTGGCTCAGTTCTTCGGGCTCTTGGGTTTGTTCCCTCCACAGCTGACACCTCTTTGTTTCTCCTTCAGCGTCCTGAGGTTACGATGTATCTCCTGGTTTATGTTGATGATATCATATTGATCAGTTCCTCCGACGTTGCTGCTGATCGTCTTGTGACTGCATTCAGTGATGATTTTGCCGTCAAGGACTTAGGTGCTCTGCACTACTTTCTTGGTCTAGAGGTTTCGCGGTCGTCTGATGGGTTGACCCTTACTCAGAAGAAGTATTCTCTGGACTTGTTGCGTCGTGCGGGTATGTTGAAGTGTAAACTTGCTGCCACTCCGATGTTTGCGACTGATCGTCTGTCTGCCCTTGATGGAGATCCTCTCTCACCTACTAATGCTACTGAGTACCGCAATCTCGTTGGAGGTCTGCAATACCTCACTATTACCAGGCCAGATGTCTCCTATGCAGTTAATCATGTGTGCCAGTTTCTTCATGTACCCAGGACGTCTCATTGGTCAGTGGTGAAGCGTATTCTTCGCTACGTCTGTCTCACTACCTCCTATGGATTGCTCCTTCAACCGGCACCGTCTTGTGAGCTTTCGGCCTTCTCTGATGCGGATTGGGCTGGCAGTCCTGATGACAGGCGATCCACGGGGGGCTATGCGGTATTCTTTGGGCCTAACTTGATCGCCTGGAATGCTCGCAAGCAAGCTACAGTATCTCGCAGTAGTACTGAAGCTGAGTATAAGGTAGTTGCCGATGCCACAGCTGAGCTCATATGGGTACAATCCTTGTTACGAGAGTTGAGAGTCTCTACGGCTCAGCCTCCAGTCCTTTGGTGTGATAACATAGGTGCCACATACCTTTCATCTAATCCGGCTTTCCATGCTCGGACGAAACACATCGAAGTTGACTATCACTTTGTTCGGGAACGTGTTGTACAGAAGCTACTTCGTGTCAAGTTCATCCCTTCCAAGGATCAACTTGCTGACATCTTCACGAAGCCTCTTCCACAACCGCAGTTTGTAGGCTGTAGACACAATCTTAACTTGATTTGTACTTCAGGCCATAGTTAAGATTGAGGGAGGGTGTTAGACTGTATATACGTACCTCCGTACCTCTCTGTATATACCCTGTATTGTACCTCTTGGTACTTCTATATATATATGAGATAGCCACACCCGTTCAGAGTGTCGAGCAGTTTCCCAAACATATCGTTTTACATTTCCTTCATACATTCTCTAGCAATATGACCCGGTGCCTGTTCCGGAGGTATCCACTTCACTTATGCTTCTTGATCTCACTCATTGTTCCAAATATCGGCCGGTTAATTGGCCATGTCGGTCAGTTAATCGCTACTTGATGGGTCATGAAATAGCAGGTTAACTGAATTATTGACCAAATAACTGATTTATCAGCTGATTAAGTAGAAAATTAGCCTATTTATCCCTAATCAACACCTGGCCAATACGTACCACTTACCGATATCCTGAACATTGATCCTGTAACTATAAAACTATGTGGAGGGGGTCTTCCCCACTTTTTTCTTTAATACTCCCTCCATCCCAAAATAAGTGACTCAACTTTGTACTAAAGTTAGTAGTATATGATACGCACACTCATTACATATCCGAGAAGACAAAAATCATCGATCCTTTTCTAGCACGTTACATTTCGCATACATTGATCAAGTTTAGATGGGAAAAGGAGGCACCTTTGTTTCGTTTGTTTTTCTTGATGCTTCCTCGCAACTGAGTTGAAGACACACAGATATACTGGTTTTCTGGAAGTATGTGAGACGATGCATAAGCGGTACTACCTCCATCCGGGTTTTTAGGTCCCCTCAACCGGAACGCATGGACCAAGGCAGCTTCGAACATGGAGATACTTCTCAGATCAAAGCCAGTAGTTAAGCGCGTATTTAATGCCGATAAACCAGGCCACCAGGCTCGCAATAACTACGCCTGCACCTTTCCCTGTATGCGCGCGGTAACCGTGGCTACATGGCCAATCGGGGTGATTAAAGATGCATGCATTGGCTGCTTTTGGTAACTCCCCACACATCAAATCTACATGTGATGATTAATTCAGAGAGAAAATCTAGGCGCTTTCCTTGCAGGAGCCTTGTAAAATTGTTACAAGGGTATGGTATTGACGGAACCAATAAACCAGTATGGATGTAGTACTTTGTATGGAAAGAGGGGACACACCACACACGCCCCTCTTGACGTCGCTGATCATGATCCTTTTGCGGCTCTGACCCGGAGCATAGGTGTTGCCTTACCTCAAGTCTTCGCATGGTGGTGGTAGTAGAAGTAGTATGCACTAGTGCAGAACCGGGCAATAACACCGGTTCGTAAGGCCCTTTAGTGCCGATTCGGTAACCGGCACTAAAGTGTGTGCACTAAAGGTCCCCCCTTTAGTATCGGTTCAGCACGAACCGGTGCTAAAGGGCAACCACGTGGCACGAGCCAGCTCCGGGGGCAGGGAGCCCTTTAGTACCGGTTGGTGACACCAACCGGTATTAAAAGGTTGGGGGGTTTGGGGTTTATGATTTCTTTTTCATTTAATTTTGTGTTTTCCATTTAATTCTTTTTCGTTTGCTGGTATTTTACGATACTACATATTGTACACGTTATGCATATATATAAATAGAATTTCTAGTAGAACCGATCATATATATATATCATCAAATGTCTCACAACCACCATTAATTAATTCACACATATATACACGCATGTATGTATATATATATACAATTAGCTAGCTATATACAATTTCTCCTAATTGGTGCCTTCGGAGCCAGTGGCATTAGCCTAATTGGTGCCTTCGGAGCACGATAACAATTGGAAGTGGTTCATGGGGGCGGTAGCGGGTAAAAGTATTCTCCTTTGGGATCTATGACCTGGTCGAGCAAAAATCCCGCTATTTCCTCTTGAATTGCTTCTATGCGTCCTCTGGTAGGAGCTTCTCCCGCACCTCTTTGAACTGTTAAGAAGGAGATCAATATGCATATGTATTAGTTGTGTGACTAGATATCGATAATGGTGTAAAAATTGTGAATAGTATTCTGACAAACGTACCCACTCCTGTCTTTGAGATCTGCTCCTTTCGAACGCCATCATGCGAATGTTCTCGCAAACGTAGTATGCACACAGATTATTCCCCGGCGCCTGCTTCAGGGCCTTTACAAGAATGGAATTTGATCAGATAATAATTAATCAAGCATGATAATTAAAGAGATGACAGCTAGCTAGTACTACTTAATTACTTACCATGGGTCGATACCATTTCAGATTTCGTTTCCATTGGCCTGGAGTGACGCTGATGAACTTTGCCCAAGCTCTACCCGCCGACAAAGAAAATGAATAAATGGGTTATTAAATAGTTGTTATCAGGAAATGATGAACTAATTAAATAGGCCGAGATATAGTTAATAATGATTGAAATTACCTGTTGACTATCCCCTTCACGATGGTGTAGTCAGTTGGTTTCTTAAGTAGTGAGTCTAGTACTTCAACTGTTCCTTCATCAACTTTAATGATTAACAAGATCCATTGAAATCTGCATGCACACACATTTGCATGTCTTAATTAAGTGGGCATATGTAAGCAAAAAACATGTAGCTAGCTAGTAGGCAAAAACAGAATTTGTAGTACAAGACAGTGTGACTCACTCGAAGTTGTAAGGAAGTAGTATATCTTCATTGTATTTGAGGCGCTTGAAGAACTCTAGCATGCTTTCCTCTACACTTTTTTCGTAATATGGATCTAATTTCCATGTGTATTCATTAATGGTATTTGGGTCAACGAACCCAATGCCATAGCGTCCACCTTTTTCATTTTATAAATCTTCATCCTGCATAATACCATAGAAAAGAATATAGTAAGGATAATTATAGGTAATGATTGATCAAAATGATCACTACAGCTATCCTGAGACTTAAATTACAGAAAGAAATCACTTACAGACAATACCAACTGATGATAGATTTGTCGAGTGCGTCTTGATTGTATAACTGAAATAGTTCTGAATACTCAACGGACACAACTTTCTCATCACTACTAGAAAAAGGGCTATAGATGAAATTGACACTAATGGCGCACCAGACACATGGTGCTCCACTACTATATACTAATGGCGCACCAACACATGGTGCGCCACTAATAATAAAAACTTTTTTTTTCATTTTTTCAAACATACTAATGGCGCATCCAAGCACAGTGCGCCATTACTAGTTCTAACTAGTAATGACGCACCAACAACCAAGTGCGCCACTACTGTATTTTTTTATTCTTTTTTTGCAAAACTACTAATGGTGCACCGTGGCATGGTGCGCCATTACTAGTTTAAACTAGTAATGGCGCACTCTGCCACGGTGCGCCATTAGTATATATTTTTTAAAGTTTTTTGCAAAACTACTAATGGCGCATCACCAGCAGGTGCGCCATTAGTATGTAGGGTTACTAAGGGCGCATGAGTGGGTGGTGCATCATTAGTAACCTGAGACCAGCTAGATATTTTGGACAGCCACGCCTACACACTCACTTTCCCCACGTCATTTCTTTCACCTCTTTCTCCAAGCTTGTGTCGGCTGCCTCCTCCTCACCTCATTTGCATCATAGATTCATCAAAATTAAGTGGTTAAATTACCTTTTTTGATAGGTAAGTAAGGGGAAAGCTATCTTTATGTTGTAGATCTACTTTTTTTCTTCCTAGCTCGCTCCAACAACATGCACATGCACTTTTTGTGGCCTAGCTAGATCTATGTATGTTTGTGGTGTTTCATATGTTTGTGGTGTTGCATATATGTTTGTGTTTGCAGGTACCGGTATTTGAAATGCGATAGTTGCCAATATTTTGCCGGAATGTTGATTCATTTACGTTTCGGCGAGAATTTTGGCACTATGCATTCTTTTTGGTCCTATTTTTAGGGAAAGTCATGCCAAATTTTTTCTTGGTTCTAAAATATCGTTTTGCTCTACCCCACAGGCGACCATGGTCCGCACAATGAACGAAGGCATCGTGAATAGGTTTTTGAGCTCCGCAAAGGCCGAGATGCTTCAAAAGAACGAGACGGAGATAAGATGTCCGTGTCGAAGATGCAAGCTGAAGAGCCTTATTGCGGACCCAGATTTTGGGCAGGTGCGGGACCACCTGCTCTTGCATGGTTTCATGGATGGTTATCGGTGGCAAGGTGATGAAGATGACTATGAAGTCGTCCATGGGGGCCGGGCAAGAAATGAGGAAGGGCAGCAAGACAACCACCGCGGCTCGGGCGGGCGAGAAGACGAAGAATCTCCAGGACATGATCACGACTGTGATGTTGTACACAGTCATCATGTAGAAGATGTCGGACATGATGATGAGGAAGATCAAGTCGAAGGGCATGATCATGAAGATGAAGATGCCGGAGCAGACGACGATGGAGGCTGGGTGCAGGACCCTCATATTCAAGAGCTGCTTCTCAAGCAGACGGATAACGCAAGAGCTGCCTCCCGAGAGAAAGCCAAGCTGGATCAACTGGAGATAGACGCGGTTACTCCATTGTATGAAGGATGCAGGCCTGAGGATACCCGCCTGAAAGTAACGCTCATGGCTCTGGAGATGAAGGTAAAACACAAAATGACCGATGCATGCTTCGACGAGAACATGTCACTCTGGCACGAACGTCTTCCCAAGGAGAACAAGTGCCCGACCAGTTACGAGGAGGCGAAGAAAATCGTGTGTCCTCTGGATTTACCGCACGTGAAATACCATGTGTGCATGAACAATTGCATCATTTATCGGGATGAGCACGCGGAGTCTACCATATGTCCGGTGTGCGGCATCACTCGATACAAGAAGAGGAAGAAAGCTCCTCAAAAAGTGGTGTGGTACTTTCCTATCACTCCTCGTTTGCAGCGGTATTTCGCGGACCCTAAGGTAGCAAAGCTCCTGTGTTGGCACGCGGATAGGGAGGAGAAGAAGCGGGAAGATGACGGAAATGATCCGGAGATAAATAAAAAGACAAGATGCTGAGTCACCCTAAGGATGCGAGCCAGTAGTAAGCGTTGAACTTTGAAGACCCAAAATTTGGGAACGATCCAAGGAACATCGTGCTAGGCGCGAGCACCGATGGAGTCAATCCGTTGGCAGCCAGAGAAGCACACATAGCACCTGGCCTGTGTTTGTGTGGATGTACAACCCCCCTGGTTGTGCATGAAGAGGAAGTAAATTCACATGAGTATGCTAATTGAAGGGCCGAAACAACCAGGGAACGACATCAATATGTATCTGGGGCTGCTGAAAGAGGGGCTAGACATGCCGTGGAAAACGCCAGCCAATACGTGGGACGCCGCAGAGAAAGAATATTTCCGTATGAGAGCCGCACTGCTCACGACGGTGCACGACTATCTCGGTTACAGATATCTCGCGGGGCAGGTGGTCCACGGATTTTCTGGATGCGTCAGGTGCGTGGATGACTGTCGGTGATGAACGACACCTATAGGATCACAAGAATCCCTGCTACGGTTGCGTGGTGCGGGGTCGTGAGAAGAGCGGATCTAACAGGTAGCACACGATCTGTTTATCCAGGTTCGGGCCGCGAGGATGCGTAAAACCCTACTCCTGCTTTGGTGGATTGTATATATGTGTTCTTGAGCTAGCTATGGGGCGTGAGGAGGTCCAAAAAGACGAATCCTCCTCCTGGTCGCCTCAGGCCTCCTTTTATAGGAAAAGGGGTAGCCACAGTGGCACACAGGAGGTGGAAAGGGAATAGTGATGCGAGGTTATCCCTTGCATTACATGACAAGGCGCATTTAATGCGTCTTGCCCAGGTGTCCTTGCTTTATCGGGGACGGGGGAGAGCCTTGTCTTGTCCGTCGCCGCTCCCTCTCGTGTCGACACGCGCCCTGGCCAGCGGCGCCTGTGGTGCCATGTAGGCAGGCAGGCAGCTGAGGTGGTGCAGTGGTGGGTCTCCACGAAGATCTGCATGCCGCCACGCAGGTGCCTGCCCAGCTGGTTGGGTCGGCAGCTGCATGCGAACGGTGGTGGAGGTTTGATTGGCGTGGGCCTGATGGTGGCCCTATGGGTGTTCTTGGCAAGGGCCTTGCCGGGGCCCCGACAAGGGTCTTGCCCTGGCGCCTGCTGTCATCCCCGGCAAGGCTCTTCCGGGGGCCTTGTGGTCCTCCTTGGCTGGGATCCCGCCAAGGATCATCATCTTCTAAAGGGTGTATCTGATCTTGAATGCCTTCACAAAGATCTGCATGCCACCACGGGGATGTCTCCCGAATCCTTGCCCTATGGGGGCACTGGACTCAAGGGTAACTCACTCCGTGGGCGTGGGGCGAGCTGCCACGGCAAGGGTCTTGCCGGGTTTGCTAAAACCGCCTCCCAGCAAGGATCTTGCTGGGGGGTCCGCTTCGTCCCCTTTGCTCTTTGTGGTCTTGGTCTTGGCGTCGTTCTGTTTCTCTTGAGCTTCGGCCTTACCTTGGCTCACCTCCCTTGCCTTGCCTAGTGTGGTGGTGCCCCTGGCTCAGACTGCCCGTGCACAGTTATAGGGGTGCAAAAAGTGTACCCCTCTTTTTGTACATCGACAGGAGCCCCCGGGCCTGGGCCACACATAAGCGTAATCGCGTCGTTGGCTAGGCCCAAAAACGGTGCGCGGGCAGGCGGGGCTGTTTTTACCGCGGTAAGTTTCTTCACGCGCTGCGCTTCCCACGACTCCCGCGCGTGGCGCGGCGTGGGGAGGCGTGTGTGACGTGGGCGGCGTGCGTGGGGCTGAGCTCTGCATGCATGCGTCACGTCGTAGTAAAGGGGGCGGTTCGCGCCTTCCCCATAAACGGAGGGAGGCGTGGAGGCGCGGCCCTTTTACTGAATGGGGCCGAGGCGTGGTCTTCAAGGCGTCCACTCCCCACGATCACGGGGTGGGGAGAGGTCGCCTCACCCGTTGCCTCGGTCCTGCACGCCCGCCACGTGGCTTTCATGCGCTTGGGGTTGCGAACGGTGGAGGTGGGAAACCGGGCCGCCGCGGGTTGGGGCGGCGGGTCGGTTCCAGTTCCCTGCACCTTCCGCGTCTTGATTGGCTGAGTGGGGCGGCCGAGGCCCCACCCCGTTTCTTTATAAAGAACGGGGGGGATGGTGTCCCGCATTCCTTCATCTCCTCCTTCCTTCAACTTCTGCTCCCCCTCCCATCCGTCATGGAGAGAGGGAATCCTGGTCCTTCAACGGTGCCGGCGAGGGTCGCCGCTCAACAACGCGTCCTTCCTTCTCCTGCACCCGCGGTGGCAGAGCCAGCCGCGAGGGGAAGGGGGAGGGGGCGAGGCGTGGGCGAGGCCGAGGCGCTCAGGGAAGAGGAGGACGGGGCGGCGCGCCGGCCTCGCCTCCACCGGCAGTTCCTCCCCCCTTGGAGGGCCACGTTGGGGACTACCCTTGCGAGTTCTTCGTCAGGCTGCACTGGCCGCCTCACCGTCGCCTTCGTCTCCGAACTCCATTTGCGCGGGAGATGGAGCTGGATCCGCCGGAGTCATTGTGGCTGCGCATGAGGGGCTGCAGGATCAGTGGCACGCGGGCCCGCGTCGACTTCCCCGCCCCTCACATGATGTATCTCTGTCGGGGATGGAAGACGTTTTCCCATATCCACCGCTTGACGGAGGGGCTCACTCTCCATTTTAAGCTGATGGAGGGTGGCCTTCTCTCCGTCAAGGTCTTCGGGTGCTTTGGGACCCGTGCAAGGTGCTGTGTGGAGAGCTCTTCTGATAGTGAAGACTCCTCCTCGGGTGGGAGTGACGAGGAGGACAGCGGCAGCGACGACGAGGGTAGCAGGCGGCAGGATGATGGGTCCGATTAAGTGCCGGGTGCCACTCCGTGCGGCACCGGCGACCCCATCATCCGCGTCGCCGGCTCCCTGAATTTCTCGGGGTCGTCTCCTTGGGCGACTGGCGTTGGGAGGCTGCGGAAGAGGAAGAGGGCGGGCGGCAAGGCCGTCAAGTCAGAGTACACGGGCACCGACGCCTTCGACGCGTGCTGACGTCCTGCCGCCTCATCTTGGTGTTCTCTTGGTGTCTTCTGCCGCCCGTAGCTCGCCTAGGCGCTCCTTTTGCCCTTTTCGCCTCCTTGACCTGCCTCCTGAGGAGAGGGACAAGAAAGGGATTACGGGCACCTTATCTCTTTTTAGTTTGTAAGCCTTCGGGCCTTAGCTGAATTTAAAACTTGTAAGCCCATCATTCATGTTTTTCATTCCCTATGGACTGTACCTGAGTGGAATGTTTTTAATGAAAAAGGGATGCTTGCCGGGTCATTTGTTTGTGGGTAAAACCCACGACAAGGAGTAAATCCTTGATATCTTTAAGATAAACATTTTCTTGCCCTGCAACATGCCTTGCCGTCTCCCCACTTCGCTCGACCTTTCTCACACCTTTGGCGGAGGCAGGGATGAGGTGGGTTTAGGCTCCTTGTTTCATCCTCTCGCTGCCGCGACTACGACCAAACCTGGCCCCAGGAACGAACCCCAGGGCCTAGAGTTATGGGAGCACGGTAGCTTAGGGGAAAACGAGGTTTCACATACCTCAGTCCATAATGGAATGCATGATAAGGGATGAAGAACTTATCTGAAGATGCAGCCCCCGGCAACCCTGATTCGCCGTGAGTGAATCTTTGCTCTTGCAGCCCCCGGCAATGCCGGCTTGCCGGGGGCTAGATGCTGGTCTGTTCGTCTTCTTTTCCTCCCCAAGTGGTTCGGCACGGATATCCGTGTGTCCTGTGAACCAAAGAAGACAAAAGAAAGACAAAGAGACGTACACTCGACCTCTAAGCTAGGGGTTAGTCGCCGCTAAGCACTATCAACCCTAACCAAGGACGAGACTCGACCTAGCATGCATGCTATAACTTAGGGCGCCAGCGCTTCATTTATTTGTGCTCAGGGTCTGCGCCTGGCTTTATACAAAGGGTTACATGCATCATCGGCAATGCTTGTACAAAAGGTGGCTTGCCGAGGGGCCCGGCAAGACACGCCTCACGGGTAAAACTTGCGAAGATGCTCAATGTTCCAGGAGTTACTCACCGGAACGATATCTTCGGTCTCCAGGCGGACTACGCCGGGCCTGGTGACTCGTATTACCTGATAAGGGCCTTCCCACTTTGGCGTCAACTTGTTGGAATTCTTGGCCGATTGAATGCGCCGAAGAACAAGGTCGCCTTCCTCAAGGCTTCGGGCATGAACCTTACGGCTATGGTAGCGGTGCAAGGCTTGCTGGTAGCGTGCTGCTCTCACAGCCGCCCGAAGACGATCTTCCTCAAGGAGCATTGCATCATCTTGCCGCAGTTGCTCTTGATCAAGCTCATCATAAGCGAGCACTCGAGGTGACCCGTATATGAGTTCAGTGGGGAGAACTACTTCTGCCCCGTATACCAGGGCAAAGGGTGTCTGACCGGTGGCTCAATTTGGCATCGACCTGATCGACCAAAGAACCGTCGGCAACTCATCAATACAGCACCTTCCACTCTTGTGCAGCCTGTCAAAGGTCTTGGTCCTTAATCCTCGCAGTACTTTAGCGTTTGCCCTCTCAGCTTGACCATTGCTCCATGGGTGAGCAACGGAAGCGAAACAGACTTTGCTGCCGAGGTCTTGGATATATTGCATGAAGGTGTGGCTTGTGAACTGTGTACCGTTGTCGGTGATGACCCTGTTGGGTACACCAAAACGGCACACTAGTCCCTTGAAGAACTTGACGGCTGACTGAGCTGTGACCTTCCTCACTGCCTCCACCTTCGGCCACTTTGTGAACTTGTCGATTGCAACGTACAAGTACTCAAAGCCCCCGACAGCGCGGGGGAAAGGGCCCAGTATGTTGAGCCCCCAGACCGAGAAGGGCCAGGAGAGAGGAATGGTTTGAAGGGCTTGAGCTGGCTGATGAAGCTTCTTTGAATGGAACTGACACGCTTGACACCTGGTGACTAGTGTCGTCGCATCCTGAAGGGCGGTGGGCCAGAAGAAGCCTTGCCGGAATGCCTTGCCGGCAAGGGCCCTTGACCCGATGTGGGATCCACATATGCCTCCGTGTATCTCCGCCAACAACTCCAGTCCTTCCTCCCGAGGGATACACTTCAATTTCACACCGTTCGGCCTCTTTCTGTACTGGACGTCATCGACAAACTGGTACATGGTAGAGCGACGGGCTACTTTTTCCGCTTCTTCCTGCTCTTCAGGAAGTTCCCCTGTTTGGAGGAATCCGACGGTATGATGTGCCCACGCTAGAGCCTGGGGCTCGACGGCGAGGACTAAAGGCATTTCCTCCGTTATAGGAACGGCTGTCTCAACGGCAAGAGCTTGACGCTCCACCGGAGCTAGCCGTCCCGTGGCGGGCTCAGTGTCCCTGGCAACATCCTTGCCGGCGGCTCCGGTGAGCTCGGCGGGAAAGTACTTGCCGGGTCCTGATTTCCTCCTCTTGTTCTGCTCTGTTGATGGATCAACGGATGGCTGAGTTAGCTGGAGCACAAAGGTACCTGGTTCCACAGGTAGCTTGAGGACAGCGCATTTTGACAGGTAATCGGCGATATCGTTCTCTGCTCGGGGAATGTATTCAACCTGTATACCGTCAAAACGCTCTTCCAGCTTTCTCACTTCATCGACGTAGGCCTTCATCAACGGGCTCTGGTAGTCCTTGTTGACTTGCTTGACGACGAGCTGTGAGTCGCCCCTGACGATGAGCTTCTTGATTCCGAGGTCCACCGCGATCCTAAGACCGGCAAGAAGCCCTTCATACTCTGCCGTATTGTTTGTTGACACCTCCCTGGGGAAGTGCATCTGGATCATGTACTTGAGGTGCTCTTCGGTGGGCGCGACAAGTAGTATGCCAGCCCCGGCGCCGTGTAAGGAGAAAGCTCCATCAAAGTACATGATCCAACTGCAACTTGCCTCCTTGCCGGGGAGAGCAGTCTCTTGGGCTCCTTCGTCAGGTGTTGCAGTCCATTCTGCAATGAACTCCGCCAGGACTCGGCTCTGAATCATCGAAGTACGTTCAAACTTGAGGCCAAAGCTGGACAACTCCAGTGCCCATTCCACAACTCTTCCCGTTGCATCTGGATTGTGCAATATCCATTGCAGAGGGAGGCGAGTGACGACAGTGATCTCGTGTGCCTGGAAGTAGTGACGCAGCTTCCTCAAGGCCATAAGAAGGCCGAAGAGCAGTTTCTGCATGCCGGAGTACCTTGATCTAGCTCCCTGCAGGAGGGAACTGACAAAGTAGACCGGGTGCTGCATCATTTTCTTCTTCGGCGGCACTTTAACTGGCCATGCCGTCTCTGCATTGGTGGTGTCGGGCTCTGTCGCTGCCATTACCTCGTCGCGAACCTCTCTCTGCGCCACTAGTGCGGCGCTGACCACCTGGTTCATCGCCGCCAGGTATAGCAGCAACGGCTCCTGTGGCCTAGGCGCAACCAGTATCGGCGCGGAGGAGAGGTACTTCTTCAAATCTTGCAATGCTGCTTCGGCTTCTGGCGTCCACTCCATCGGGCCCGCCTTTTTCAGGATCTTGAAAAAGGGAAGGGCGCGCTCGGCAGACTTGGAAATGAATCTGCCCATGGCGGCGATGCAACCAGCAAGCCGACGCACATCCTTGATTCGCTTGGGTGCTTCAATCTGTTCTATAGCTTTGATCTTGTCCGGATTGGCCTCTATCCCACGCTGTGACACAAAGAACCCGAGAAGCTTGCCTGACGGGACGCCAAAGACGCACTTCTCAGGGTTCAGCTTGAGATTGATCTTGCGCAGGTTTGCAAATGTTTCTTGCAAGTCTGGTATGAGGGTTGCCCTGTCCTTGGTTTTGACCACTATGTCATCCATATAAGCTTCCATATTTCTATGGAGCTGGGGTTCAAAACCAATCTGGACCGCCCTCGCAAACGTCGAACCAGCACTCTTCAGCCCGAAAGGCATCCGTATGAAACAATACATACCACATGGGGTGATGAATGCTGTCTTCTCTTCGTCTTCTCTTGTCATGAAGATCTGGTGGTAGCCGGAGTAGGCATCGAGGAATGACAACAGATCACACCCAGCTGTGGAGTCAACAATCTGTTCGATGCGCGGCAACGGGAAGGGGTCCTTAGGACAAGCCTTATTGATATCTTTTTAATCAATACACAGCCTCCACTTCCCATTAGCCTTGCGCACTATGACCGGATTGGCCAACCACGTTGGATGGAGCACTCCTCTTACCAAACCCGCTGCTTCCAGTTTCCGGATCTCCTCTGTGATGAACTCTTGTCGTTCCAAAGCTTGCTTTCTGACCTTCTACTTGATGGGACGCGCATGAGGACAGACAGCAAGGTGGTGCTCAATCACCTCCCTGGGAACGCCGGGGATGTCGGAAGCTTGCCATGCAAACACATCGACATTCGCCCGCAGGAAGGTGACGAGCGCGTCTTCCTATTTGTGGTCAAGGGTGGAGCTTATGGTGAAAGCTCCTCCCGTGCCGTCCTCATTGACAGAAACCTTCTTGGTTCCCGGCGGTATGGCCCTGGGCTTCTTGTTTCCGCCATTGGAGCTCTCTGGCACGTCCTCGACGGGAGCGCTACACTCCGAAGAGGTGCACTTGCCAGAGTGGGTGTCCGAGGTCTCACTGGTCTTCTTCTTCTTCCCTCCTGGGGGCCCAGCAGTAGGAGCAAGTGCCCTAGTGGAGGCAGCTGCTGCAACTGCTTGCTAGTATAGTTGGTCAGCGCAAATCAGCGCATCTTTCTTATCGGAGGGGATGGTGATGATCGTCATAGGTCCTGGCATCTTCAGGATGTTGTAGGCGTAGTGTGACGCCACCATGAACTTAGCCAGCGCTGGGCAGCCAAGGATCCCGTTCCTCTCCGTCCTGTAGTTCAGATTGCTTCCAAAAGTCATGGGCAGCGTGACCTTTCCCTTAGGTTGGCTTCTTCCCGGGTTGACCCCCTGAAACGTGCCCGTCTCTTCGAGGTCTCCATCAGGAATCTGCAGTTTCTCGATCACGGTAGGCGAGATCAAGTTCAGACCGGCCCCGCCATCGACTAGCATCTTTGTCACCTTGAGGTTGTGTATTGTTGGTGAAACCAACAATGGCAAGCACCCGACCACAGTAGTGCGATCAGGGTGATCCTCAGTGTCAAAAATGATAGGTGTGCTGGACCACTTCAGCGGCCTTTGGGCATCAAACGACGGCTCTGCCGCTGTAATCTCTCGCGCCCACTGTTTAAGCTGGCGGTGAGAAGTATGCAGCAAGGCGCCGTCGTCGACACACATGGCCTCTGTAGCTTTCTGAAACTCTTGGTCGCCGGATTCGTCGTCCTCTTCGTGATCGTCATCTTCTGGCTTTCTGTCACGGCCCCGGGTGGGCCTCTCCTGTTGTTTATCCTTGTCGCGACGGCCCGCCTGGCCGTCACGCTTCTTGCCGGACCCCTCAGCACCGTCTTGGCCCTTCTCCTTGTCCCGCCTCTCATATTCAGCCCTCTGCTTCTCAGTGAGGAGCTCAACCTGTCGGCATTCTTGGAGAGCGTGGCCTTTGGTGCGATGGATCTTGCGGTATCGCTTGTCGGAGTTTCCTGGCTTCTCGGCAACCGCCAAGGCCTGGCAGGCGACACATCCAGCAATTTCCTTGCCGGGGTCATCTGCCTTGGTTTTCTTGGTGGAGCCGGTGTCATCAGATCCATCGACGGCAAGCACAGCTTTACCTTTGCGCTTCCTGTTGCGGCGCCGACCCTTCTTCGCCGGGGCGGCAGTATCTTCATCTGAGGAGTCGGTTTCCACGCTGGCGTCTTCACCGGGGTACTTCCTTCCCTCTTCAGCCCGGGCACATCTATCAGCAAGAACATAGAGTTCTGCTACATCTTTCACCTTGTTCATTGCCAGCTCTTCGCGCATCTTGTGGTTACGCAAGTTCTGATGGAACGCGCTGATGATGGCGGCAGGGTGAACATCAGGGATATTGTACTGTATCTGGCTGAACCTCTGTATATACTTGCGGAGACTCTCGCCTCCCTTCTGGGGAATGACGTGCAGGTTGCTTGCTTGGCCATGGGCTTGGTGGCCTCCAGTAAAGGCGCCCACAAACTCATGGCACAAATCCGACCAGGAGGAAATAGAGTCTACCGGCAAGTGCATCAACCATGACATGGCGTTGGGTTTAAGAGCCAACGTAAAGTAATTCGCAAGCACCTTATCGTCGCGGGCTCCGGCAGCTTGCATCGCAATGGTGTAAATGCTGAGGAACTCGGACGGGTGGGTCTTGCCGCCGTACTTTTCGCCCACGTCAGGTTTGAAGGTGCGGTGAGTGGGCCACTGGAACTGCCACAGCTCACGGGTAAAAGCCGGACAGCCTACCTCGTAAGGTAGGCCTCCAGGGCTCTCCGGTGCCGGGTGGTTCACAGCGGGCCCTGGTCGCCTGTCTGACTGGTGGCGCGCTCCGCACCGGCGCTCGATAGTGGTTCAAGCGTCTTCATGTTCTCGTTCTCGAAGGACTTGGCGCTGGTCACGGTGGGTCCACGGGTAGGACGACGCTATGGAGATTTCGTCGCCTGCAACGTCACGACGGGCTGGCGTCCGCGGTACCGGGGGAGGAGGAGGTGAGTGCACCGTGGTCACGGCGCCGCCGGCCTTCCTTCCACTGGTGCGTGGGACCCCGTCGGAGCGTCGACCCGGGGGCTCCACCGGACTTGGTTCGTCTTTGTTGGCCACCGCAACAAGGCTTCGGATAGTGGCTCTCCATTCGTCTAGTTTCCCCATAGTGGGAGGAAAATCGAGGAGCAACTGTGCGCGCGCCAGGGCTTCTGCTAGCGTTGGTGGCAGAGAAACCTGCACGGATCGCGACGTGCTTCGACTTCTGACCATGTCAGAAGGAGCTCTATCACGACCCCGCGGTCGCATGCCATCTTCACCAGTGCCTCGGTGAGCGGGCAGGTCTTCTACCTCCCGGGAGTGGTTCTCGGGGCTCTTCCCGCGGCAACGCCCGGGGTCTTCGGCGTGATTGCGTCGTTCGTCACGCGCTGTTTGAGAGGAGCGCGCCGTCGGCGCCGGCGTGGGAGTCTTGGAGGCCCTCGCATCGCCTTCGGGCAGGGCGGTAGCGATCTTGGAAGGCCCCACGCCACCCGCGGAAGGCCTGGCTCCGTCTTTGGATTTGGCGGCGTGCGGCCCGTTACCAGGCGCACGAACATCGCCGCCTCCCAAACTCCGGCTGCTGGGACGGTGTTGGTGTTCGCGAACAGCGCCCCGGGTTCTTTCTGCGACCGGTCCGCTGCTCGCCCGAGTCGGGACGGGATGTCCGGTTTCTGACGGGCCAACCGCCACCGTTGTCTTCTTCTTGGGCGCCATGACGATGAAGAAGCGTCGAACTAACTGCTAAAGCTGATTCACACAACTGCGCCCCCTACCTGGCGCGCCAAAGATGTCGGTGATGAACGACACCTATGGGATCACAAGAATCCCTGCTACAGTTGCGGGGTGCAGGGTCGTGAGAAGAGCGGATCTAATAGGTAGCACACGGTCCGTTTATCCAGGTTCGGGCCTCGAGGATGCGTAAAACCCTACTCCTGCTTTGGTGGATTGTATATCTGTGTTCTTGAGCTAGCTATGGGGTGTGAGGAATTCCAAAAAGCCGAATCCTCCTCCTGGTCGCCTCGGGCCTCCTTTTATAGGAAAAGGGGTAGCCACAGTGGCACACAGGAGGTGGAAAGGGAACAGTGATGCGAGGTTATCCCTCGCATTACATGACAAGGCGCATTTGATGCGTCTTGCCCAGGTGTCCTTGCTTTATCGGGGACGGGGGAGAGCCCTGTCTCGTCCGTCGCTGCTCCCTCTCGTGTCGACACGCGCCCTGGCCAGCAGCGCCCGCGGTGCCATGTAGGCAGGCAGGCAGCTGAGGTGGCGCAGTGGTGGGTCTCCATGAAGATCTGCATGCCGCCACGCAGGTGCCTGCCCAGCTGGTTGGGTCGGCAGCTGCATGCGGATGGTGGTGGAGGTTTGATTGGCGTGGGCCTGATGGTGGCCCTACGGGTGTTCTTGGCAAGGGCCTTGCCGGGGCCCCAGCAAGGGTCTTGCCGTGGCGCCTGCTGTCATCCCCGACAAGGCTCTTGCCGGGGGCCTTGTGGTCCTCCTTGGCTGGGATCTCGCCAAGGATCATCATCTTCTAAAGGGTGTATCTGATCTTGAATTCCTCCACAAAGATTTGCATGCCACCACGGGGATGTCTCCCGAATCCTTGCCCTATGGGGGCACTGGACTCAAGGGTAACTCACTCCGTGGGCGTGGGGCGAGCTGCCACGGCAAGGGTCTTGCCGGGTTTGCTAAAACCTCCTCCCGGCAAGGATCTTGCCGGGGGGGGGGGTCCGCTTCGTCCCCTTTGCTCTTTGTGGTCTTGGTCTTGGCGTCGTTCTGCTTCTCCTGAGCTTCGGACTTACCTTGGCTCACCTCCCTTGCCTTGCCCAGTGTGGTGGTGCCCCTGGCTCAGACTGCCCGTGCACAGTTATAGGGGTGCAAAAAGTGTACCCCTCTTTTTGTACACCGACAATGACACAACGTATCACCAGCTAGATAGAGATCCCGGGTCTTCGAAAACCGTGTTCATGGGACATCGAAGGTGGCTTCGCGACGATGACCCGTGGAGGAAACGCAAGGATCTGTTCGATGGTGAAACCGAACCCCGAAGACGCCCGAGTACGAGGAGCGGCGAGGAAATAGACGAGCTGTTGAAAAATTGGAAAGATTTCCCACTGCCAGGATAGAAGCAAAAGGCGCCAGAGCCGGGAAAGAAGCGAAAGGCGCCAGAGCCGCTGCTGAAGGTATTGAAAACGAGGTCTGTTTTCTGGGACTTGCCGTACTGGAAGATCCACCGTGTGCCTCACAGCCTTGATGTCATGCATATCACAAAGAACGTGTGTGAGAGTCTACTTGGTACCCTGCTCAACATGCCAGAGAGGACCAAAGATGGTCCGAAAGCAAGGGCAGACTTGAAATCAATGGGCATCAGGCAGGAGCTTCACGCTAATGATGATGATGATGACGAGGCGAAGCAGGACATAGAAAGTCATCGCAAAGGCAAAAAGGCCAAGAAGACCGGAAATGACTACCCTCCCGCGTGCTTCACTCTAAGTCAGGAGGAGATCGAGCAGTTTTTCACCTACCTCGTAGGAGTAAAACTTCCTTACGGTTACGCGGGGAAGATAAGCAGATACCTAGACCCAGCGAAGCAGATGTTCAGCGGGATGAAGTCTCACGACTGTCACGTGCTGATGACGCAAATGTTGGAAATATGCCCTAGAGGCAATAATAAATTGGTTATTATTATATTTCCTTGTTCATAATAATCGTTTATTATCCATGCTAGAATTGTATTGATAGGAAACTCAGATACATGTGTGGATACATAGACAACACCATGTCCCTAGTAAACCTCTAGTTGACTAGCTCGTTGATCAATAGATGGTTACGGTTTCCTGACCATGGACATTGGATGTCATTGATAACGGGATCACATCATTAGGAGAATGATGTGATGGACAAGACCCGATCCTAAGCCTAGCACAAGATCATGTAGTTCGTATGCTGAAGCTTTTTTAATGTCAAGTATCATTTCCTTAGACCATGAGATTGTGCAACTCCCGGATACCGTAGGAGTGCTTTGGGTGTGCCAAACGTCACAACATAACTGGGTGACTATAAAGGTACACTACAGGTATCTCCGAAATTGTCTGTTGGGTTGGCACGAATCGAGACTGGGATTTGTCACTCCGTGTAAACGGAGAGGTATCTCTGGGCCCACTCGATAGGACATCATCATAATGTGCACAATGTGATCAAGGAGTTGATCACGGGATGATGTGTTACGGAACGAGTAAAGAGACTTGCCGGTAACGAGATTGAACAAGGTATCGGGATACCGACGATAGAATCTCGGGCAAGTACAATACAACTAGACAAAGGGAATTGTATACGGGATTGATCGAATCCTCGACATCGTGGTTCATCCGATGAGATCATCGTGGAACATGTGGGAACCAACATGAGTATCCAGATCCCGTTGTTGGTTATTGACCGGAGAGTCATCTCGGTCATGTCTGCATGTCTCTCGAACCCGTAGGGTCTACACACTTAAGGTTCGATGACGCTAGGGTTATAGGGAATAGATATACGTGGTTACCGAATGTTGTTCGGAGTCCCGGATGAGATCCCAGACGTCACGAGGAGTTCCGGAATGGTCCAGAGGTAAAGATTTATATATAGGAAGTCCTGTTTTGGTCACCGGAAAAGTTTCGGGGTTTATCGGTAACGTACCGGGACCACCAGGAGGGTCCCGGGGGTCCACCAAGTGGGGCCACCGGCCCCGAAGGGCTGCATGGGCCAAGTGTGGGAGGGGACCAGCCCCAGGTGGGCTGGTGCGCCCCCCCACAAGGGCCCAAGGCGCCTAAGGGGAGGAGGGGGGGCAAATCCTAAGGGCAGATGGGCCTTAGGGCCCATACCTGGTGCACCTCCCTCTCCCCCTCCCCTTGGCCGCCCCCTAGATGGGATCTAGGGGCTGCCGCCACCCCTAGGGAGGGAACCCTAGGTGGGGGCGCAGCCCCTCCCCTCCCCCTATATATACTTGAGGTTTAGGTTGCCCAATACACACGAGTTCCTCTCCTTCTTGGCGCAGCCCTACCCCTCTCCCTCCTCGTCTCTTGTAGTGCTTTGCGAAGCCCTGCTGGAGTACCACGCTCCTCCACCACCACCATGCCGTTGTGCTGCTTCTGGATGGAGTCTTCCCCAACCTCTCCTTCTCCCCTTGCTGGATCAAGGCGTAGGAGACGTCATCGGGCTGTACGTGTGTTGAACACGGAGGTGCCGTCCGTTCGGCACTAGGATCATCGGTGATTTGGATCATGACGAGTACGACTCCATCAACCCCGTTCACTTGAACGCTTCCGCTTAGCGATCTACAAGGGTATGTAGATGCACTCTCCTTCCCCTCGTTGCTGGTCTCTCCATAGATAGATCTTGGTGACACGTTGGAAAATTTTGAATTTCTGCTACGTTCCCCAACAGCGGCATCATGAGCTAGGTCTATGCGTAGTTTCTATGCACGAGTAGAACACAAAGTAGTTGTGGGCGTTGATTTTGTTCAATATACTTACCGTTACTAGTCCAATCTTGATTCGTCGGCATTGTGGGATGAAGCGGCCCGGACCGACCTTACACGTACTCTTACGTGAGACTGGTTTCACCGACTGACATGCACTAGTTGCATAAGGTGGCTAGCGGGTGTCTGTCTCTCCCACTTTAGTCGGATCAGATTCGATGAAAAGGGTCCTTATGAAGGGTAAATAGCAATTGGCATATCACGTTGTGGTTTTGCGTAGGTAAGAAACGTTCTTGCTAGAAACCCATAGCAGCCACGTAAAACATGCAAACAATAATTAGAGGACGTCTAACTTGTTTTTGCAGGGTTTGCTATGTGATGTGATATGGCCAAGAAGAATGTGATGAATGATATGTGATGTATGAGATTGATCATGTTCTTGTAATAGGAATCATGACTTGCATGTCGATGAGTATGACAACCGGCAGGAGCCATAGGAGTTGTCTTTATTTATTGTATGACCTGCGTGTCATTGAACAACGCCATGTAATTACTTTACTTTATTGCTAACCGGTAGCCATAGTAGTAGAAGTAATAGTTGGCGAGCAACTTCATGGAGACACGATGATGGAGATCATGGTGTCATGCCGGTGACGATGATGATCATGGAGCCCCGAAGATGGAGATCAAAAGGAGCAAAGTGATAATGGCCATATCATGTCACTATTTGATTGCATGTGATGTTTATCATGTTTTGCATCTTATTTGCTTAGAACGACGGTAGTAAATAAGATGATCCCTCATAATAATTTCAAGAAAGTGTTCCCCCTAACTGTGCACCGTTGCGACAGTTCGTTGTTTCGAAGCACCACGTGATGATCGGCTGTTAGATTCTTACATTCACATACAACGGGTGTAAGCCAGATTTACACACGCGAAACACTTAGGTTCACTTGACGAGCCTAGCATGTACAGACATGGCCTCGGAACACAAGAGACCGAATGGTCGAGCATGAGTCGTATGGTAGATACGATCAACATGAAGATGTTCACCGATGATGACTAGTCCGTCTCACGTGATGATCGGACATGGCCTAGTTGACTTGGATCATGTAATCACTTAGATGACTAGAGGGATGTCTATCTGAGTGGGAGTTCATAAGATGAATTAATTATCCTGAACATAGTCAAAAGGTCTTCGCAAATTATGTCGTAGCTCGTGCTTCAGTTCTACTGTTTAGATATGTTCCTAGAGAAAATTTAGTTGAAAGTTGATAGTAGCAATTATGCGGACTAGGTCCGTAAACTGAGGATTGTCTTCATTGCTTCATAGAAGGCTTATGTCCTTAATGCACCGCTTAGTGTGCTGAACCTCGAACGTCGTCTGTGGATGTTGTGAACATCTGACATACACATTTTGATAACTACGTGATAGTTCAGTTAAACGGTTTAGAGTTGAGGCACCGAAGACGTTTTAAAACGTCGCGAAACATATGAGATGTTTCGAGGGCTGAAATTGGGATTTCAGGCTCGTGCCCACGTCAAGAGGTATAAGACCTCCGACGATTTTCTTAGCCTGCAAACTAAGGGAGAAAAGCTCAATTGTTAAGCTTGTGCTCAGATTGTCTGAGTACAACAATCATTTGAATCGAGTGGGAGTTGATCTTCCAGATGAGATAGTGATGTTTCTCCGAGGTCATTACCACCAAGCTGCTAGAGCTTCGTGATGAACTATAATATATCAGGGACATATATGATGATCCTTGAGATATTTGCGATGTTTGACACCACAAAAGTAGAAATCAAGAAGGAGCATCAATTGTTGATGGTTGGTGAAACCACTAGTTTCAAGAAGGGCAAGGGCAAGAAGGGATACTTCATGAAACGGCAAATCAGCTGATGCTCTATTGAAGAAACCCAAGGTTGAACCCAAACCCGAGACTAAGTGCTTCTGTAATAAGGGGAACAGCCACTGGAGCAGAATTACCCTAGATACTTGGTAGATGAGAAGACTGGCAAGGTCAATAGAAGTATATTGGATATACATTGTGTTAATGTGTACTTTACTAGTACTCCTAGTAGCACCATGGTATTAGATACCGGTTCGGTTGCTAAATGTTAGTAAACGCGAAATAAAAGGCTGTGGAGTAAACGGAGACTAGCTAAAGGTGAGCTGGCGATATGTGTTGGAAGTTTTTTCCAAGCTTGATGTGATCAAGCATCGCACGCTCCCTCTACCATCGAGATTGGTGTTTGCATTGAGCATAGACATGATTGGATTATGTCTATCGCAGTATGGTTATTCATTTAAGGATAATAATGGTTACTCTGTTTATTTGAATAATGCCTTCAATGGCCTTGCACCTAAAACGAATGGTTTATTGAATCTTGATCGTAGTGATACACATATTCATGCCAAAAGATATAAGATAGTAATGATAGTACCACCTACTTGTGGCACTGCCATGTAAGTCATATCGGTATAAAACGCATGAAGAAGCTCCATGTTAATGGATCTTTGGGCTCACTCATTTTTGAAAAGTTTGAGACATGCGAACCATGTCTATTGGTGTATATGCATGAAGAAACTCCATGCAAATGGACCGTTTGGACTCATTTGATTTTGAATCACTTGAGACATGCAAATCATACCACATGGGCAAGATGACTGAAAGCCTCGTTTTCAGTAAAATGGAACTAGAAAGCAACTTGTTGGAAGTAATACATTTTGATGTGTGCAGTCCAATGAGTGCTGAGGCGTGTAGTGGATATCGTTATGTTCTTACTTCACAGATGATTTGAGTAGATTTTGAGTATATTTACTTGATGAATCACGAGTCTGAATTATTGAAAGGTTCAAGTAATTTCAGGGTGAAGGTGAGAGATCGTCGTGACAAGAGGGTAAAATGTCTATGATATGATCATAGAGATGAATATCTGAATTACGAGTTTGGCACAGAATTAAGACATTGTGGAAATTGTTTCACAACTAATACAGCCTGGAACACCATAGTGTGATGGTGTGTCCGAACATCATAACTGCACCCTATTGGATATGATGCATACCATGATGTCTCTTATCGAATTACCATGATAGTTTATGGGTTAGGCATTAGAGACAACCACATTCACTTTAAATAGGGCACCACGTAATTCCGATGAGATGACACCGTATGAACTATGGTTTAGAGAAACCTAAGCTGTCATTTCTTAAAAGTTTGGGGCTGCGACGCTTATGTGAAAAAGTTTCAGGCTGATAAGCTCGAACCCAAAGCGGATAAATGCATCTTCATAGGACACCCAAAAAGTTGGGCATACCTCCTATCTCAGATCCGAAAGCAATAAGGGATTGTTTCTAGAATCGGGTCCTTTCTCGAGGAAAAAGTTTCTCTCGAAAGAATTGAGTGGGAGGATGGTGGAGACTTGATGAGGTTATTGAACCGTCTCTTCAACTAGTGTGTGGCAGGGCATAGGGAGTTGTTCCTATGCCACCTACACCAATTGAAGTGGAAGCTTATGATAGTGATCATGAAACTTCAGATCAAGTCACTACCAAACCTCGTAGGACGACAAGGATGCACACTACTTCAGAGTGGTACGTAATCCTGTCTTGGAAGTCATGTTGCTAGACAACAATGAACCTACGAGCTATGGAGAAGCGATGGTGGGCCTGGATTCCAAAATGGCTCGAGGCCATATAATCTGAGAAAGGATCCATATATGAAAACAAAGTGTAGACTTTGGAAGAACTACTTGATGGCCGTAAGGCTGTTAGGTACATATGGATTTTAAAAGGAAGACGGACAATGATGGTAAGTATCACCATTAAGAAAGCTCGACTTGTCGTTAAGATGTTTTCCGACAAGTTCAAGGAGTTGACTACGATGAGACTTTCTCACTCGTAGCGATGCTAAGAGTCTGTTGGAATTATGTTAGCAATTACTGCATTATTTATGAAATCTTGCAGATAGGATGTCAAAATATTGTTTCCTCGACGATCTTCTTGAGGAAAGGTTGTATGTGATACAACCGGAAGGTTTTGTCAATCCTGAAAGATGCTAACAAGTATGCAAAGCTCCAGCAATCCTTCTAAGGACTGGAGTAAGCATCTCGGAGTTGGAATGTATGCTTTGATGAGATGATCAAAGATTTTGGGTGTATGCAAAGTTTATGAGAAACTTGTATTTCCAAAGAAGTAAGTGGGAGCACTATAGAATTTCCGATGAGTATATGTTGTTAACATATTGTTGATCGGAAATGATGTAGAATTTCTGGAAAGCATGCAGAGTTATTTGAAAAGTGTTTTTCAGTTGAAAACCTGGATTAGGCTACTTGAGTATTGAGCATTAAGATCTATAAGGATATATCAAAACGCTTAATAGTACTTTCAAATGAATACATACCGTGACAAGATTTTGAAGGAGTTCAAAATGGATCGGCAAAGAAGGAGTTCTTGGCTGTGTTATAAGGTGTGAACATTGAGTAAGACTCGAAACCTGACCGCGGCAGAATAGAGAGAAAGGACGAAGGTCGTCCCCTATGCTTTAGATGTAGGCTCTACAGTATGCTATGCTGTGTACCGCACCTGAAGTGTGCCTTGCCATGAGTCAGTCAAGAGGGTACAAAGGTAATCTAGGAGTAGATCACCAGATAGAGGTCTAAATTATCCTTAGAGGAATAAGGATATGTTTCTCGGTTATGGAGGTGATAAAGAGTTCGACGTAAAGAGTTACGTCGATACAAGCTTAACACCTATCCGGATAGCTCTGAGTAGAGATACCGGATACGTATAATGGAGCAACAATTTAGAATAGCTCCAAGTAGAACAGTTATTTGAAATGGCTCCAAATGTAGCATAGTAGTTGCATCTACAAGATGACATAGAAATTTGCGAAGTACATACGGATCTGAATGTTGCAGACCCATTGACTACAACCTCTCTCACAAGCATAACATGATCAAACCCAGAACTCTTTGGGTGTTAGTCACATGGGGATGTGACCTTCAGTGTTAATCACATATCGATGTGAACTGGATTATTGACTCTAGTGCAAGTGGGAGACTGTTGGAAATATGCCCTAGAGGCAATAATAAATTGGTTATTATTATATTTCCTTGTTCATGATAATCGTTTATTACCCATGCTAGAATTGTATTGATAGGAAACTCAGATACATGTGTGGATACATAGACAACACCATGTCCCTAGTAAACCTCTAGTTGACTAGCTCGTTGATCAATAGATGGTTACGGTTTCCTGACCATGGACATTGGATGTCATTGATAACGGGATCACATCATTAGGAGAATGATGTGATGGACAAGACCCAATCCTATGCCTAGCACAAGATCATGTAGTTCGTATGCTGAAGCTTTTCTAATGTCAAGTATCATTTCCTTAGACCATGAGATTGTGCAACTCCCGGATACCGTAGGAGTGCTTTGGGTGTGCAAAATGTCACAACGTAACTAGGCGACTATAAAGGTACACTACAGGTATCTCTGAAAGTGTCTGTTGGGTTGGCACGAATCGAGACTGGGATTTGTCACTCCGTGTAAACGGAGAGGTATCTCTGGGCCCACTCGGTAGGACATCATCATAATGTGCACAATGTGATCAAGGAGTTGATCACGGGATGATGTGTTATGGAACGAGTAAAGAGACTTGCCGATAACGAGATTGAACAAGGTATCGGGATACTGACGATCGAATCTCGGGCAAGTACAATACCGCTAGACAAAAGGAATTGTATACGGGATTGATCGAATCCTTGACATCGTGGTTCATCCAATGAGATCATCGTGGAACATGTGGTAACCAACATGGGTATCCAGATCCCGCTGTTGGTTATTGACCGGAGAGTCATCTCGGTCATGTCTGCATGTCTCCCGAACCCGTAGGGTCTACACACTTAAGGTTCGATGACGCTAGGGTTATAGGGAATAGATATACGTGGTTACCGAATGTTGTTCGGAGTCCCGGATGACATCCCGGACGTCACGAGGAGTTCCGGAATGGTCCGGAGGTAAAGATTTATATATAGGAAGTCCTGTTTTGGTCACCGGAAAAGTTTCGGGGTTTATCAGTAACGTACCGGACCACCAGGAGGGTCCCGGGGGTCCACCAAGTGGGGCCACCAGCTCCGGAGGGCTGCATGGGCCAAGTGTGGGAGGGGACCAGCCCCAGGTGGGCTGGTGCGCCCCCCACAAGGGCCCAAGGCGCCTAAGGGGAGGAGGGGGGCAAACCCTAAGGGCAGATGGGCCTTAGGGCCCATACCTGGTGCGCCTCCCTCTCCCCCTCCCCTTGGCCGCCCCCTAGATGGGATCTAGGGGCTGCCACCACTCCTAGGGAGGGAACCCTAGGTGGGGGCGTAGCCCCTCCCCTCCCCCTATATATACTTGAGGTTTAGGCTGCCCAATGCACACGAGTTCCTCTCCTTCTTGGCGCAGCCCTACCCCTCTCCCTCCTCGTCTCTTGTAGTGCTTTGCGAAGCCCTGCTGGAGTACCACGCTCCTCCACCACCACCACGCCGTTATGCTCCTACTGGATGGAGTCTTCCCCAACCTCTCCTTCTCCCCTTGCTGGATCAAGGCGTAGGAGACGTCACCGGGCTGTACGTGTGTTGAACACGGAGGTGCCGTCCGTTCGGCACTAGGATCATCGGTGATTTGGATCACGACGAGTACGACTCCATCAACCCCGTTCACTTGAACGCTTCCGCTTAGAGATCTACAAGGGTATGTAGATGCACTCTCCTTCCCCTCGTTGCTGGTGTCTCCATAGATAGATCTTGGTGACACATAGGAAAATTTTGAATTTCTGCTACGTTCCCCAACAGCAGATACTTCCAGTTGCAATCTGTGGGATCATGGACGCGCACGTCCGTGAAATGCTATTTGGCCTATGCAACTTTTTCGACGTCATCTCTCGAAAGTTGGTTGGCGTGAGGCAACTCAGAAGGCTACAGGAAGAGATCATGGTGATACTATGCGAGCTTGAGATGTACTTCCCACCCGCATTCTTCGACGTTATGGTGCATCTGCTGGTCCATATCATGGAGGATATCATCCAACTTGGGCCGACGTTCCTGCACAGCATGATGCCGTTCGAAAGGACGAATGGTGTCATCAAAGGATACGTTTGCAACATGTCACGTCCAGAGGGAAGCATAGCCAGGGGCTTTCTGATCGAAGAGTGCATCTCCTACTGCACGAATTATCTAGGCATCGAGAACCCCGTTTGTCTGCCCGTCAACAGGCACCTCGGCAGGCTCGCTGGATGGGGTCACCATGAGGGTCGCCGCGAAATGCATGTCGACTTCAAGGGTCGACTCGCCGACTTTGAAAGAGCAAACCTAGTCGCGCTACAACACATAGACGTGGTCGATCCTTGGGTGGTAGAGCACAAAACCTTTATTGAGAAGACGTACAATGACCGAGGCCAACAGAGGACGGACGGAGATATAATCAAAGAGCACAACTCATGTTTCACGCGTTGGTTCAAGCAGAAGCTTCTGTTGTACCCTTTACATGAGGATTCTTCCACGGAAGAACAACTCATATTCGCCTTGTCACAGGGCGCCGAGCACAACCTGATGACCTATGAGGCATACGATATCAACGGCTACACATTCTACACCGAGGACAAGGACATGAAGAGCGATGGTTATCAGAACTCCGGGGTAACAATGGAATCCTACACCGGTAACGACAAGGACACATACTACGGAAGGATCGAGGAGATCTGGGAGCTGAGCTACGCTGGAGAGAAGGTCCCGATGTTCCGTGTCAGATGGGCCAAGAGCGTCCTAAAAGAAGACCGGTATTTCACTACCATGGTTATACCCGAAGCCAAATCCAAGACCGCGGGCGCAAACGTCACCGCGAAAAATGAGCCATGGGTACTGGCTTCCCAAGTGGACCAATGCTTCTTCATTACCGACCCGTCAAAGCCCAGTCGTGTTGTCGTGAGGAGAGGCAAAAGGAAGATCATCGGAATGGATGGAGTAGCAGATGAGCAAGACTTCGACAAGTATGGCGACCCGAAGATCGAACATGACGATGACGATGAAGTAGCAGCATACACCACAAGAAGAAGCAGGACCATCCTACCTAAAGGACGTCCATTTAAGAGAAGAACTCCATTTACGAAAAATAAGGGCAAGAAGATTGTGAACAGATAGCTAGCTAAGATCGATTGTATTTAAATTGTGCCTTCATTTCTCGATTGTTTCCCATGGGCACTTTTTGAACTCATGAATGTTTTTAAATTTCATGGACACTCGCTCTCGATCCCCCTCCATCTCGATCGCTATCCCACCTCGCCAGATCTCGATCCCCCTCCGACGACCCACCACACCCTCCCCCGCACCCTCCCCGACCCGCTCCACCATCACAAATAAATGCAACTAAAATTGCAAAAAAACAAATTTGATTATATTTTCAAATAACAAATTTGATGATATTTTCAAATAATAAATCTGATGATATTTTTTCATATTCATAAATATTTTCAAATAACAAATTGGATGATATTTTTTAAAAAAATATTACTGTTTTTATAAAAAATTATTACTGTTTCATATTCATATTCATTTTCTTAAAGTTATTAGATGCAACAAAAAATAATAAAAATTACTTATGGCGCACCTCTGGCTGGTGCGCCATTGCTATATAAAAAAAGAGTACTAATGGCGCACCTCCTGCTGGTGTGCCATTGCTATATAAAAAAAGATTACTAATGGCGCACCTCATGCTGATGCGTCATTGCAATATAAAAAAAGATTACTAATGGCACACCAACGGGGGGTGCGCCATTACTAAGCTTCCCCCCTAGCTAATTCCTCCCTCTCCCTCGCTAGATCCCCTTCGTCTTTCCCTCGCCAGATCCACCCGCGCGCTGCCACGACCCACAACGCCGCCGCCCCGAC
>NC_041392.1:549979843-550063976 GCF_002162155.2 Triticum dicoccoides | reverse complement strand
GTTCTCTTCACCGACCTCGCCCCTCGCGCCGCGGCTTCGTGCTTCGGGTACTCCCGCACCTCGCGCGCCCACATATGGCGGCGAAGGTGCCCGGGTCCCCCGCTCGCCGTCTCCTCCGACTCCTCCAAGCCCCTCGCCTACCCCGACGAGGAGCCCGTCCTGCCCCTCCTCCAGGAACTCGCAGTAAGTTCGATTTGCAATGCACTACTCCAAATCCTGGTCAAGTAATTGTTGATTCCCGCAAAAAAAGTAGTTGCTGTTGATGTAGTCTGAATTTAGAGTGGAATCCTGCAGTTGATGTAGTCCAGTATGTCAGATTTGATTTAGTCTGAATTTAGAGCTGCGTGTAGTGCCAAACTGGATAATGTAGTGCTCTGAAGTTAGAGGTTTATGTAGTGCCAAACTGGATGTAGTGCCAAATTTTGCAGTATGTAGACTCTATTTTGAAATTCAGAGATAATGAAAAGATCAAGTTGAGATTAATACCAGATCAAACTGAATAGCGGAGTACTGCTCACTGAAAAAAGTGGAGTATTCACTCAAATTTTTGTATCTCAGTTTAAGTTACTGAATTTGCAAGCACTGTTCAGAGTAGATTTTTGGTTGAATTATAGTGCTTTCAATCAATTTGCAACATTTGTCACTGTCAGATCATCACAAGCTAGAATTCCATCAAAGTGAGTAATACTTTCACTATCCTAATGCTTTACAAATGCAGAGAAGATGCTCATTTTTTTGTAACCTGTAGATGCCATGCTCAATTTTTTGGTAAAGCTAGAATTCCATATATTGTCTGCTTGTGTGATGCATTGCTATTGTATATTCCAGTGCCCGTGATCTATTCGTCCTTTAAGCATGTTATTTTCTGGAGTGTCCATGGAAATATGAGCAGAGTAACTAAACTGTCTAAGCATACATTAACTGATGCCTCACTCTTGAATGCCCTACATCTGTTCAAAAGGGCCAGTGTTAGCAACTTGTTACCGAATTCATAATATTTCTCGCAGCTGGTAGGGGGTTTGTACCACACGGAGCAGATGAGCTTGGATTGGAGCCAAGATAATCAGTTTGCTGGGTTTTGTCTCCGACCATCGTGTCGTGATGATTTTGCAGGTACCCCGAGAGGCCCTTGAGTTTGCCGGAATGTCGATTAACTTCCGTTCCGGCAAATTCGGGTACTCCATATGTCCTATTTTCAGCAAAGGTCATGCTGAAATTTTCTGTGAATTTTAGCATGACTTTGCTAAAAATAGGACATATGGGGTACTTGCGACTAATGCATGGGGCGCGGTATCTTAGTACTTAGTTAAGTAGGATCAACCGCCCCGCCATTCCGATAAACCCTAGATGATAAACCCAACATAGGTGGCAATAGAGCCAAGTGATTAGTGCCAAGTGATTAGGCCCAACCTAGGGTGCCTCAGCATCGATAAACCCTAAATGATGAAAACTTAACTTAGCATTTAGGGTGCCTCGGCGTCGACAAACCCTAAATGATGAAACCTTGGCTTCTATAGGGTGCCTCGGTGTCGATGAGAACCTAAATGATGTACGCTTAGGCTTTTAGGGTGCCTCGGCATCGACAAACCCTAAATGATAAAAGCTTAGCTTTTAGGATGCCTCGGTGTCGACAAACCCTAAATGATGAGACCATGATCTTGTTCCTTGACAATAACCAACTTTTTGACCAAACTTTTTTCCTATTTAGAGTGAAACATGGCCCACAACGATGAGGCCGGCGGTTCGGGCGGCAAGCAATTCTGGGAGCTGTCCCAGGAGTTGGAGGAAGAACCTCACCGCTATGAGGACGCCGCGGAAGACACCAATCCTGACTACACAACCACTAGTGGCGTCAGGGATGACACCACTGATGGTGCCACCGAGGATGCCACCACTAATGATGGTGGCGCACACGCAGATGGCAGCCAACCGAAGAGGCAACGGAAGGACCGGCGCCCGAGCATGCTCGGCACCGTCAAGGAGGAATTTACTGAAGTGAACTCCAACGGGCATCCAACGGCGCCCAAACAAGTAGTCAAGGGGTACTCGGTTTAGCTCGGGTGCATTTTCCGGAGCACCGTCTCGATCAACACCGAGAACCTAAGGCATAAGGACCGAGGGAATTTGCGCAGCCCCCTCTTCATGAAGCTGCACGAATGATAAAAGTTCCCCGCTGAGTTTGCAAACACACGCCTCTCAGGGAATAAAGTGAACAGTGTCGCCCTCATGAGGATGAGCACGGCCCTGTCTACTTGGAAAAGCACGGTGAAGGCAATGATTGAAAAAGGTGATAGTTATGAGAAGATCAAGGCAAAATATCCTTTGATGAGCGAAGATGACTACAAGGAGTTCAATATCAAGTGCAAGAGCAGCGCAACCTCCGAATCAAGTCAGTGGGGGAAAGAAATGCGGAAGTTGAACTTAGGGGTCCACCAACTCGGTCCCGGCGGTTACAAAGTGGCGGAGCCTATATGGGACAAGGAGGACGCGGAGCGTGCCGAGCAAGGCCTACCGCCCCGCTTCGAGAAATACCGTGACAAGCAGACCAGGAACTTTCTCAGGGCCCGGTACAAGGAGGACCCAGTAACAAAGGAGCTTACCATGGATCCGAAGACCAGGGCGCTTGAGCTTGTTCTGGTAAGGAATACACCCCCACGTAATTAGCTCCATATGGTTGCATTCTAATTAATCCCCAATATTTCTAAATGGTTCATGTTCCTTCCGCAGGACAATGAAAGCAGTAGCGCGGGGTCGTCTCAAAGCTCCCCTTTCGACACCCCTTTAAATAGGGCGTTGAACGTAATGAAAAACAAGGATAAGCTCGGTAATCCGACGTCAGCTGGTCGTGTGGCCGGCAAAGGCTTGTCCACAAAATGGTCGTCATACTATACCGCTGGTGGGCGAAAGGAGAAAAAGACCAGCTCGGAAAGCCAGTCGCGCGAGGTTGAAGCACTCAAGGCACAAGTGGCGCGGATTCCGGAGATTATCCAAGAGCAAGTGCAACAACAACTGGGAACGACGCTCAATGCCATGGTGCCTACGTTGATTCATGGGCTGACGACGTGGATTGCGGGCGGCTAACAGGGGCCTCCCCTGGTTCCCAGCTTCACGGCCAGCAACTCGCATAATGCGCAGGCGGCGCCATTGGTGTCTCCGGCGGAGTCGGTATTCGTGTCTCCGGCGCCGGCACGGGCATTGGAGCTTTATGCACCCGGGTGTACGTCGGCCAGCACCTCGCCAGCAAGCGGCCCCTTCGTCAGTTGCACGCCCGCCGTTGGCGGTGCCTCGACATTAGCCGAGCTCGACGGCATCACGGTAACTAAGCCTCTCGGCCGATGACTTCATCTCCTTGCCTTTGACTGGGCATCCCTGATGCCCTACATGTTTTCGCAGGGCGCCGCCGATGTTCCTTGCACTCTCCTGCACTTCGTGGGTAGCGAGTTGGTCGATGTCGCCAACGGCAGAATCGTTCAACCGGGCAACCTCGTGTTCCACGGTAATCCGATGCCACCCACAGTGTATAGGGTTGAAGTGGTTCGGGTGCTGCCAGGCTGTGACGAGCTGTTACCTTCGATTCGACCCGCTAGGGCCGACGAAGAAGATGAGATGACCCTCAGCACCTGCGTAAGCTGGCCCCTGCTTTGGCTGAAGAGCCAGATTCGTTTGGGGGCGGGGGACACCACCCCACAGACAAGACCGCTAGTCGTGCCGGCGCCAAGCCATAGCAAGAACGTCGCAACGCTACCAGACATGCCGGACATCCCTATGGCACAGGATCCGGACATGCATATGGCACAGGATCCGGACATGCATATGGCACAGGATCCGGACGACGACGACAACGACGATGGTACATTTACCAACATCGATAAGTACTTTGCCGAACATGGGTACGGTGACGAGTTCTGCGGGCCTCCTTCTCAAGAACCCAACCATGACGACCGCGATCTAGCTGGTACGGCGGAGAAACCCAATTGCAACAGGCGTCGTCTGGCGTTCATTTCTCAGGAGACGCCTCCAGCTCCCACCTTCACCGAGCCTCAGACAGGTGAGGTGCGAAATATTATCAGCCCCAACACGCTCAAGAAGGCGGTCTGTGAGCAGAACTCGGCCCCATCACAACAGATCAAGAAGAAGGGACGGAAACGAAAGGCTAAAAAGGGCGTCGGTGCGAGCCAGCCGGCACCGAGTATGATCCGTGCTCAGGATGGGCCACCTTCACCTAAGGATATTCGAGGAGGGTGCATGTGGCGGGTAGGGCGATGCTACCGACAAATATGCTCAATACTGCAACCGTGCTATGCGGAGTCTGCATGACAGTGTTCTTTCTTTGGAGAAGTGGCGTCTCGGAGAGAATGATGTGGCATACCCGGTTTTCATGGCCAAGGTGCGAGAGGGCAAGGGCTTTGTGGATGGCGCCATCGGGGGTATGATCGTCCTGCGGTTTGATGACATCTTTGCTATGTTTAACCTTCATCCGCTGCACTACACCTTCGTTCGGCTGTTTTCGCTGAGTATGGAGATGCGGATCATTAGAGACAAGACCCTGGACATCGTGATAGTCGACCCCTTCTACATGCGTGCCAAGCTCTTGGGCAGCGCTGGGGACCGCCAAGTCACGAGTTCACACCTCGAAGGCGTCATTCTGGCAAACCCAGATAAGGATAACTTCCTCGTGTCTTACTTTCCCGAGTAAGTCGTCCCTTAACCGCCCCGTAACATATGATTTCGTAGATTTCGATCGTTTTTTTTCTAACATTCCGTGTTCTGTGCAGTGACACACATTGCACACTCATCCTCTTAAGCCCGAAATATTCCATGGCCACGTATTTCGACCCAAACCGTGACTCCAAGATAGACTACACAAATATCAAGAAAGTTCTTGATGATGTTCTCCCCGGCTACGCCAAATCTAGAGGCACCTTCACCAGGCCAGTTCGTAGGTACGGCAAGCATGTGTTCGCCCACAATACTAAGTTCTGTTGCGTCAAGCAGCCGCCTGGCGGTCAGAAGGATGCCTACTACACCCTCCATCACATGCGGGCGATCGTACGGGACCATCATCACCTTATGCTACCAGATAATCTCAAAGATTGGGCCGCGAGCTTGTCGGCAATCCAGGACGCGGACATCAGACAAGAATTCTTTCGCATCCAGTCGGAGTTTGCGGAAATCATCCATCAAGATGTCCTTCATACCTCGGGGCAGTTCTACCTCAGATATCAACCGTCCAACAGTGAGATAGACGCAACGCTACAAATGCAGGCTGACAACGCCCGCGATTTCATGACCATCACGACAGACGGCAGCTTCATCCATGCTCCGGTCCCATGAGTCAAGTCGAAAGTAGTGATGCTATGTGTAGTTCCGAAACATTGATTGGCTCATGTTGTAATTAAACTTTAATGAATTGTATGTCTCTTTGGTTTGTACAATCATTCAACTTAGATGTAATCGATGCTATTTATTAGTAGGACCATGAATCATGCTATTAATGTCTTGTTTTTCTCTTCCGATCCTTTTGTTGCATACTTATATATTGCTCATGTATTGTCTGTTGTTTGGCTTGTGCATAGAGATGCCTTCATATGTCGTGTACAAGGGTAAGGTTCCCGGAGTCTACGACGACTGGGAGGAGTGTCGGAGATAGGTTCACCATTTCAGCGGTAACAGTTACAAAGGGTACACCACTAGGGCGGAGGCGGAATCTAGATACGCCCGCTATCTAGAGGGAGAGGGGAGGGAGCATTGGAGGAACCGGATGAAGACCAGTTTCATCGTGATGATGCTCATTGTGATGACCGCAGCTCTCTTCTATGTGATGGTAGTTTAGATGGTCGATATCAACTTGTAATGTGAAGACAAACTCGCTACTCGCGGTCTCGAGACTTGTAATGTTCTATCTTTGTTCGGTCTTTTGAATTAGGAGACTAATATGATGAATTGTATTCTGAGACTAATCTTCTATTGTATTCGATGAATCTGCTGTTGCTGTGTGGTGCTGTCTATATTCTGTCCAATAATATATTTTGTAACCTGTGCAAAAATTAGAAAAGTAAAAAAACCCTAATATTCATAGTAATGGCGCATCATCTCAAAGTGCGCCATTAGTATGCCGAAGGATACTAATGGCGCATCACTATACAGTGCGCCATTAGTATGCCAAAGGATACTAATGGCGCATCACCCCACAGTGCGCCATTAGTATGCCAAAGCACATGGGTAAATATGGCCCCCTGGGAGGCATACTAATGGCGCATGATGGTCTATACTAATGGCGCATGGCGTGGTGCGCCATTAGTATACCAGATACTAATGGCGCACCCGTGGTGCGCCATTAGTATATAATACTAGTGGCGTGGTACTAGTGGCACACCAGTAGTGCGCCATTAGTAGGCAAAACTGGTGCGCCACTAGTAGGCCTTTTCCTAGTAGTGCATGGTAGTAATGATCCTTCTTGACATTCACCATGAGGGACTCTCGATTGGAAATCTTGGTAATGTCCATGTACCATTGATGCAATTCATACATTCTCGTTGGGAGCTTCTTGACCTCGTCTGGCTCGACCAAAGGTTGGCCCCGGACATATTTCCGTTTTATTTCCTCCTCTCTAGTCGGAGACATGGGCTCGATATCGAGGAGTTGTCTAACAATGATCTTGAGCATTTCAGCCTACTCAATATGCTCCTCGGTTATTACCACATCGCCCAGCTCGGGAACGTAAACGGTTTGCCCACAATAATATTGGGCACACCTACTCTCATGTGTTGTTGGCACAACAAGCGGGGGGATTGATTGCGCCGCCTGTTCTCCCAGCTAGGGAACGGTTTTACCGCATGTTTTGCCAGCTAATTTGCTCGAGCTCGAGCTCGCCTCTTTCTGTAGACGTGCTCGATTTAACTTCCTGAGGTGGCACTCATAGTCTGTGTCAACAGGCTTGGGAGCTGGTGCTCTAGCCATACGAATGAAGTGGTCAATGTTTTCCTCAGGCACTTTCTCCCTTGGCAGCGGTGGCGGTATCGGTGCAAAATGGGCTTCCACCTCGGCCTTCGATATGGCTGCGTTTTCCTCCTCGGACTTGTCGTAAGGCCTCTGCGGAAGAGGCGCGAGGCTGCTTGGACCATATTGAAATCGCTTGCCTCCGCCTGTACCTCCAGTACTACCTCGACTTGTACCGCTACGCACCATAACTGAGGCGTCTCTCTTTCGTGATTGCTGAGGCGGCGAAGACGGCTGACATGGCTGAGTTGGAGGAGGAGGAGTGGCCTGAAGCTATACCGAACTTGGAGGAGGAGTGGCCTGACGCTTTGCCTGGCTTGGAGGAGGAGGAGTGGCCTGAAGCTGTGCCGGACTTCGAGGAGGAGTGGCCTGACGCGTTGGTGGACTTGGAGGAGCGGGAGTCTGCTGACTCGGTGGCGGACTTCGATGAGGAGTCGGATGACGCGGTGTCGGTGGCCTTCAAAAGATGATGCAATCCTTTCTCCATAGGATGATATGATGGTTGGCCTCTCCCAGTGTGTGCTCCTCGTCACCTCCAGGAATGTCAAGCTCTAGCCCTGAATATTGGTCCACCACCTCATCAACCAAGACACGAGAATAGCCCGCTGTAATCGGGTTGCAATGGAAGGTTGCCTCGGGGGGATTTGTAAAAGCAACGGCATCCGCCACCTTCATGGATATGTTTTTCATTTTGACGTGTAGCTCGCAGTTAGTGTTCTCCATGATGTCATCCACTGGGTAGCTATCCAGCAATGCATCGCCCGGGGTGGAACCCACGCTGCTTCTCGGCATGGATGGGACGGTGCTATCCAATGCTGGATCATCCGCTAGCTGCTGCTGCTGAGACCCCCTTTGCTGGCTAAGTGAGTCGATCTGCTCCTGCTGCCACTGGAATTTGATTGCCAAGTCCGCGTGCGCTGATTCTAGGCCTTGAAGGCATTCATAGTCCAGCTTCCTCTGCTCCTCCTCCATCTTCCTCTTCTTCTCCTCCGCAATCTTCTTTCTCGCATGGGTTCTGTAGTCGGCGTTCCAGTCCGAAAACCCCTCATAGCACGGAATAGCGCCCTTGCCTCGTGTTCTTCCCGGGTGTTCAGGATTTCCCAGGGCACGCGTAATCTCGTCGTTCTCTCTGTTGGGCTGGAACACCCCCGATCGAGCCTCTTCTATTGCAACAAGTAGCTTATCTTCGGCTCTGTCCAGACATGCCTTCTTCGAAACTTTGCCTGTCTTCGGGTCCAACTCCCCCCATGCGCATAGAACCAAGTCCTGCACCTGGGGGGCCAGCTCAATGTTTCTGGAGTGACACCTGCATCCTCCATCTCTTTCTCAGACTTATCCCACTTAGGCATTCCCATCGCATAGCCACCTAGCCCCAGCTTATGGAACTTATCCTTTTTTGCGGCATTGGCCTTGTTTATTCTCGACCGTTCCTTAGATAATTCCGGATCCTTGAATTTCATGAGATCGTCCCAATGAGCACTTTGCTTCTCTAGTGTTCCCTTGAATACTGGAGTCTTCCTTCCTCCCTTGACGTACTTGTCCCATTCGCGATTCTTGTGGTTGTTGAGTGCAACCGCCATCTTCCTAAGAGCAGCGTCCTTGACTTTCTCCACATCTGAATCTGTGAAATGATCTGGTAGGGTGAAATATTCCATGAGCGTTTCCCAAAGCAGAAGTTTTTGTCTGTCGTCGACAAAAGTAACTCCTAGACGTGGCTTTGCTGGATCTCTCCATTCTTGAAGGGAGATCGGGAGTTGGTCCTTCACAAGAACTCCGCACTGACGAATGAACTTGTCCGCAATCTTCTTAGGCGCTAATGGTTCGCCATTAGGTTTGATGGCCTCGATATTGTACTTTACGCCCTCCTTCAACTTTTTGTTCGGGCCTCGTTTCCTGTTGCCTGAAGATTTGCTCGATCCGGATAGCTGAAAGAAGAAAGATCGATTCGTTAATATATCTTCAAGTCATTTAAAACATGTGATGATCACCACATGCCTACTTATATAAATATATATACCTCGCCGGTCTTTGTTGTTTCAAGATCAACATTTTCTTTGTCATGTTCATAGTTCATGACTTCATCAATTCGGTCGTCGCAATCGAATATCATATCACCCTCCCCGGTGTTGTTTAGATATTCGAAGCCGTCATAATCTTCTTCATTCTGATCATCATCTGTCCCGTGAGGATTGCATATGATATTGAACAGGGCCTCTTCTTCGTCTCTGCCGGTATTGTCCGCCATAGGTTTTATTTAACTAATCCAAAAGAAATATATTCAAATTACAATGCATGGATGCAATCAATTAATAAGGAAAAACTGAATCAATCATAGTACATAATAAGCATCATCGAATATAATCTCGAATACGTCGTCTCAAATAATAGATATAATCTTGAATACATCATCTCGAATAATATATATAATCTCGAATACATCGTCTCGAATAATAGATATAATATCGAATACATCAGTAGCTAGCTAGCTAGCAAGCTAATAAAGATCGAATACTATAGAGTAATCTAGGCCACTCGCGGTTCCTGAGGTGCGGGCGGTGGACACCCAAAGAGAAGGAACCATCACTAGATCATAGCTCGGGTGATCTCCCAAAAGAACCTGCCAGGTATTGGAGAACCTGACGTCCATAGCAGCCATGTAGCGATGGGCATGCTCGTCCTCCTCCCTAACACGGCGACGTACCACCTCTGGCGGGGCTGGCTCCCTCCGCACCGAAAGTGGCCCACGGGAACGCCATCAAAGTAGATCAGGGTCGACGACGGGACCCGGGGCTGGGTTCCTCACCAAGCGTCGCGCCCCTGAAGGTAGCACCTCCCAGTGCCAGCCCGGCGGAGCCCAGTCCCGGATATGGGTCCTATGAAACAGGACGTCGTCGCGAACGGGTCGACGGCGAGGATGCGGGTCGGGCATCGTCGACAACAAATATTATATACCGCAAAAGTAAAGTAACATTTTTAAATGATGGATTGTGATTTCATATATGCAAATTCTAAATTTTATAACTAAAACTAACATTTGTAATATTTCTATAACTAAAACTAACATTTCTAATATTTCTATAACTAAAAAACATTTCTATATAACTAACATTTCTACATAACTAACATTTCTAATATAACTAACATTTCTATATAACTAACATTTCTAATATTTCTATATAACTAACATTTCTAATATTTCTATAACTAAAAAACATTTCTATATAACTAACATTTCTAATAATTCTATAACTAAAAAATAGAAAGATTGCTAACATTTCTATAACAATGTGTGTGTGTGTGGTACATTGCGGCCGGGGCAGGAGCTCACCGGCGAGGCGCGACGACGGACGGAAACGAGGACGGGGCGGCGACGACGGGGACGGAAACGGGGACGGGGCGGCGATGACGGGGACGGGGCAGCGACGACGGGGACGGGGACGGGCCGGGCGGGGACGACGGGAGGATGGGGCGGGGCGCGGCGACGGGGACGACGGGGACGACGACGGACGGCGACGAGGGGCGGCGGCGACGGGGGAGAGAAGAAAGAAGCAGAGGGAAAGATGAGAAACTGACAATTTTTTTGAAGTGTTTTCTTATATAGAACAACCTTTAGTACTGGTTGGAGCAACCGGTACTAAAGGTCTGTTTCGGCCAGGCCAAGCGGCGGGAACGACACCCCTCTAGTATCGGGTGGTGGCTCCAACCGGTACTAAAGACCCCCCCCCCCTTTAGTACCGGTTTGAGCCACCACCCGGTACTAAAGGGGGTGCACTGGCGCAGGTGCGGTGCGTCATGTTTAGTCCCACCTCGCTAGCCGAGGGGCGTCCGCACTGGTTTATAAGCCCCAGTGCGGTAGCTCCCTCGAGCTCCTCTCCAAAGTAGGCCTACTGGGCCTAAATGTTCTGTGCTGCCCTGTGGGCCTACTGGGCCTTTGCAGGCCTGCATCCTGGCCCAACAACAGGTTAGGTTTCTAGTCGTATGTAGGCCGCTGTTGCGCAGTAGGTGGGCTTTTTTTCTTATCTTTTTTGCTTTATTTATTTTTGTTTTTATTTTTGAGTTGTTTTTTGCTGTATTTAGAGTTTCTTTGTGAATATTTTTGCTTTAGGTACAAAAAATTACAAACTTTCTGTTAGTACCGGTAGTTTACAAATTTGAATAGTTTAAATTTTGAATTATTTGAAATTTGTGTGAATCACTAGTTTGTGAATAACTTAACTTTGAAAATATATTTTTCAGTGATTCTTTTTTCTTATGTTTAATATTAGTGTGTTTTATCATTATATTCAATTTGGTAATGCTTAGGTTATTTAAAAATGAAATGCCTTTGTAGGATGAGTTTTCGTCCGAAACCCTGATACTTCGAAAGAGATTATCCATTTTGTACAAGAAGTGCATCCAGTTTTTGCGGTAACCCTCTCTACTTTTTTGCACATGCTATGTGGGTGAAATTATGATACCATGCCAACTTTCAACCTTTTCTGAGTTCGTTTGAAATGCTTTTCAATTTCAGGGTCATTTAGCTGAAAAAGCTGAAAAAATCAGTAAATGCATGAAAGAATTTGCTTGCACATAAAATTTCTTCGCGTTTCAAATGCCAAAACACATAACTAGCTATCCTAACTATTACAGAGATTCCCTCCTGGGTGTGAAACACAGAAGAAAGTGATGATAGTGAAGCCGATCACATCCCAGATCTTTGGGTGTGAAACTTTTTCTTCGCGTGTGTCCCTTTGCACCGTAGCCATGGAAAATCTTCATCATTTAACTGGATGCTCGGGTCAATATTCACTGTGAATGGAGCAATTTCATCAAACTTTTCATAATCTCCTGACATGTCTGTCTTGTCATCCACTCCCACGATGTTTCTCTTCCCAGAAAGAATTATGTGCCGCGTTGGCTCATCGTACAATGCATTCGCTTCCTTATCTTTTCTTTTTCTCGGCTTGGTAGACATGTCCTTCACATAGAAAACCCGTGCCACATCATTGGCTAGGACGAATGGTTTGTCTGCATATGCAAGATTGTTGAGATCCACTGTTGTCATTCCGTACTACAGATCTTCCGTTACCCCGCCTCGTGTCATATTGACTCATTTGCACCGAAACAAAGGGACCTTCAAACCACGTCGATAGTCAAGTTCCCATATGTCCTATATATAATCATAATATGTTTCCTTTCCCGTCTTGGTTTCTGCATCAAAGCGGACACCACTGTTTTGGTTGGTGCTCTTCTATTCTTGGGCGATCGTGTAAAATGTATTACCATTTATCTCGTACCCTTTGAAAGTCATTATATTCGAAGATGGTAATTGGGACAGCAAGTACATGTCATCTTCAATAGAGGCGTCATGCATGGTACGTGTCTGCAACCAGCTGGCGAAACTCCTGGTTTGTTCACGTGTAATTCAGTCATCAGACCGCTCCGGGTGTTTGGAGCGTAGCAAATTCTTGTGTTCATCCATATACGGAGCCACCAAGGCAGAATTCTGTAGAACTGTGGAGTGTGCTTCAGTGAGAGAATGTCCATCCATACATATTATTTGTTCCCCTCCTAGCGTGCCTTTTCCATCCAGTCTGCCCTTATGCCGTGATTCGGGAACACCAATCGTCTTAAGGTCAGGAATAAAGTCAATACACAACTCGATGACCTCCTCATTTTCATGGCCCTTGGAGATGCTTCCTTCTGGCCTAGCACGGCTATGAACATATTTCTTTAAGACTCCCATGAACCTCTCAAAGGGGAACATATTGTGTAGAAATACAGGACCCAAATCGTTAATCTCTTCGCATAGGTCAACTAGGACGTGCGTCATGATGTTGAAGAAGGATGGTGGGAACACCAACTCGAAACTGACAAGACATTGCACCAAATCATTCTCTAACCTTGGTATGATTTCTGGAACGATTACCTTCTGAGAGATTGCATTGAGGAATGCACATAGCTTCACAATGGCTAATCGAACGTTTTCCGGTAGAAGCCCCCTCAATGCAACCGGAACAGTTGCGTCATAATCACGTGGCAGTCATGAGACTTTAGGTTCTGGAACTTTTTCTCTGCCATGTTTATTATTCCCTTTATATTTGACGAGAAGTCAGACGGTACCTTAATACTGAGCAGGCATTCAAAGAAGATTTCCTTCTCTTCTTTGGTAAGAGCGTAGCTTGCATGACCCTGATGTATGCCGTCTTTTCCGTGCATACGTTGCTGGTCCTCCCGTGCCTCAGGTGTATCTTTTGTCTTCCCATACACGCCCAAGAAGCCAAGCAAGATCACACAAAGATTCTTCGTCACGTGCATCACGTTGATTGCGGAGCGGACCTCTAGGTCTTTCCAATAGGGCAGGTCCGAAAATATAGATTTCTTCTTCTACATGGGTGCATGTCCATCAGCGTCATTCGGAACAGGTTGTCCACCAGGACCCTTTCCAAAGACCACCTTCAAATCCTTGACCATATCATGTACATCAGCACCAGTACGGTGGCGAGGCTTCGTCCGGTGATCCGCCTCACCTTTGAAATGCTTGCCTTTCTTTATTATGGGATGCCTGCTCGGAAGAAATCGACGATGTCCCAGGTACACATTCTTCTTACAAATAGCCAAATATATACTGTCGGTATCGTCCAAACAGTGCGTGCATGCGCGGTATCCCTTGTTTGTCTGTCCTGAAAGGTTACTGAGAGCAGGCCAATTATTGGTGGTCACGAACAGCAATGCCTTTAGGTCAAATTCTTCCCCCATGTGCTCATCTCACGCACGTACACCTGTTCCATTCCACAGTTGTAAGAGTTATTCCACTAATGGCCTTAGGTACACATCAATGTCAGTACCGGGTTGCTTAGGGCCTTGGATGAGCACTGTCATCATAATGAACTTCCGTTTCATGCACAACCAAGGAGGAAGGTTATACAAACATAGAGTCACAGGCCAGGTGCTATGGTTGCTGCTCTGCTCCCCAAAAGGATTAATGCCATCTGCGCTTAGACCAAACCATACGTTCCTTGCGTCATCTGCAAACTCCTTCCCGTACTTTCTTTCGATTTTTCTCCACTGCGACCCGTCAGCGGGTACTCTCAACTTTCCGTCTTTCTTACGGTCTTCTCTGTGCCATCACATCGCCTTGGTATGCTCTTTGTTTTGGAACAAACGTTTCAACCGTGGTATTATAGGAGCATACCACATCATCTTGGCAGGAATCTTCTTCCTGGGGCGCTCGCCCTCGACATCACCAGGGTCATCGCAGCTGATCTTATAGCGCAATGCACCGCATACTGGGCAAGCATTCAAATCCTCGTACTCACCGCGGTAGAGGATGCAATCATTAGGGCATGCATGTATCTTCTGCACCTCTAACCCTAGAGGGCAGACAGCCTTCTTTGCTTCGGGCATACTCTCGGGCAATTCGTTGTCCTTTGTAAGCATATTCTTTATCATTAATAGTAACTTTTCAAATCCCTTGTCAGATACACCATTCTCTGCCTTCCATTGTAGCAATTCCAGTATGGTACCCAGCTTTTTCTTGTCACCTACGCAATTCGGGTACAACAATTTTTTGTGATCCTCTAACATGCGCTGCAACTTCTTCTCCAAATCACTTGCGCAGTTTCTCTTTGCATCGGCAATGGCCCGACCTAGATCATGAACGGGCTCATCCGATGCCTCTTCTTCAGCTTCTTCCCGCATTGCCAGCTCAGCTTCTTCCCGCATTACCGGCTCAGCTTCTTCCCTCATTGTTGTATCATCGTATTCAGGGAACCCATGGCCAGGATAGCTGTTGTCGTCCTCTTCTTCTTCATTGTCTTCCATCATAACCCCTCTTTCTCCATGCTTGGTCCAAACATTATAGTGGGGCATAAAAACGGACACAAACAGGTGGACGTGAATGGTTCTTGACGTAGAGTAATTGTGACCATTCTTACAGCCAGCACATGGACAAGGCATAAAACCATCCGCCCGCTTGTTTTCCTCAGCCGCAAGCAGAAAAGTACGCACGCCATTAATGAACTCAGGAGAGCATCGGTCATCGTACATCCATTGCCGGCTCATCTTCAATACACAACACCGAAAACACCAAATTAATACAATACATAAAGATCATACAACACTTAAATGCAACAAACAAATAACTCTCTAGCTAAAGAATTTAAATGCAACAACAAATGCGATCAAGATCGCAACTAAGGTAACAATTGATCCAACAGCATAATGATACCAAGCCTCACTATGAATGGCATATTTTCTAATCTTTCTAATCTTCAAGCGCATTTTCTCCATCTTAATCTTGTAATCATCGAGGACATCGGCAACATGCAACTCCAATTCCATCTTCTCCCCCTCAATTCTTTTCAATTTTTCCTTCAAATCCTCATTTTCTCTTTCAACTAAATTTAACCTCTCGATAATAGGGTCGGTTGGAATTTCCGGTTCAACTACCTCCTACATACAAATATCTATGTCAAATTAATGGGCATAATTTGTCATAAACACGAAATGCAATGAATAGTTTTAAAAGAGAATATACCACATCCGAATCATAACCCGGACGAGGGCCGACGGGGACGGATATCAAAACCATGGCACTATGTATAACAAACAACGTATGGGTAAGATAATTATACGAGTAACTATATATCCAAATCACACAAACATCAATTTTTTATATAAAACTTCATGAACAAGAGGCTCACCACAAGGTGGTGCCGGCGATGGGACGTTGCGGGCGATCGATGGTGGTTACAACGGAGATTTAGAAGGCACTAAGTAAACCACACCTACATATGCAAACTAAGTGTTATTTTTGACCTCAAATTGCATATAAATCAAATACTAGCACATATATATAATTCCTCCCAAATTACTAAACTCAAAATTCAATCACTATATAAAGCATTGCACGAGTTAATCTAGCAATGAGAGATGAAAGGACAAAGTTGCTAACCTTTGTGATCATTTGAATGGACGGGGGCCTTCAAATCTTGACAAATTTTGGGCAAAATATGTGATGAGCTTGAGAGGGAGAGGGAAAAGAATAGAGAGGAGAGGGGAAAGGGGAAGAACAGAGCGAGCTCGGGTGGACGAAGGGTCTATGTAGGATGACCTTTAGTACCGGTTCGTGATATGACCCGGTACTAAAGGTGCTGGAGGGGCCCCAGACTGACAACATCCTGCCACCACTCACTTTAGTACCGGTTCGTGGCACGAACCGGTACTAATGATGTCCGCCCGCCTAGCCGTTGGAACCGGCACTAATGGACACATTAGTGACGGCTAAAATTCAAACCGGCACAAATGTGCTTCACATTTGATCCTTTTTCTACTAGTGATGAACGCCCGCCTTGTAATTTTGTCTTTTTACTTTCATTCCAGTTGATGATTATGCCTCGATGAATGCACATCCCAAAATAAGTGACTCGACTGTAACTGTAAAACTATGTGGAGGAGGGGGGTCTTCCCCACTCTTTTCTTTAATATTCCCTCCGTCCCAAAATAAATGACTCAATTTTATACTAAAGTTAGTAGTATATGAGTGCATATCCGAGAAGACAAAAAGCATCGGTCATTTTCATGTTACATTTCGCATACAACAAGTTTAGATGGGAAAGGAGGCACCTTTGTCTCGTTTATTTTTCTTGGATGCTTCCTTGCAACTGAGTTGAAGACAGACATATATATTGGTTTTCTGGAAGTATGCGAGACGACACATAAGTTGTACTACCTCCGTCCGGGTTTGTCCCCTCGACTAGAATGCATGGACCAAGGCAGCTTTGAATGTGGAGATACTGCTTGGATTAGAGCCAGTAGTTAAGCACGCATTTAATGCCGGTAACCAGGCCACTAGCCTCGCAATAACTACACTTGCGCCTTTCCCTGCATGCGCGCAGTAACCATGGCTGCATGGCCAATCGGGATGATTAGACTACCCACAATGGAAATAATATAGATGATAACATTACATTTATTTAAGCAAAGTAGATGATGTGGCATGTAATTAATGAAGAAAGAAAGGCATGTGGTAACATAGCTAGTTACTGTAACATCACGCATATTAAGAAAAGATGAGTCTACAACATAATAAATGAAGTGATGCATGACACAACATATATGTTACTACCCACTGAGAAGGTAATAACATAGACTAGTAACATATCCATGTTACTGTTGGGTTTCGTAGTAATTTTAAAAATTTTCCTACGCGCACACAGGATCATGTGATGCATAGCAACGAGAGGAGAGTGTTGTCTACGTACCCAACGCAGACCGACTGCGGAAGCGATGACACGACGTAGAGGAAGTAGTCGTACGTCTTCACGATCCAACCGATCAAGCACCGAAACTACGGCACCTCCGAGTTCGAGCACACGTTCAGCTCGATGACGATCCCCGGACTCCGATCCAGCAAAGTGTCGGGGAATAGTTTTGTCAGCACGACGGCGTGGTGACGATCTTGATGAACTACAGCAGCAGGGCTTCGCCTAAACTCCGCTACAGTATTATCGAGGAATATGGTGGCAGGGGGCACCGCACACGGCTAAGGAATCGATCACGTGGATCAACTTGTGTCAACTTGTGTGTTTAGAGGTGCCCCTGCCTCCGTATATAAAGGATGGAGGAGGAGGAGGCCGGCCAAGGCAAAGGTGCGGCCAGGATAGGGAGTCCTACTAGGACTCCAAGTCCTAGTAGGAGTCCACCAAGAGGGGAGGAAGGGAGAAGGAATAGGAGGAGAAGGAGAGGTGGCCGGCCCCCTTTTCCCTAGTCCAATTCGGACTAGAGGGGAGGGAGGGCGCAGCCTTTTTCTCCTCTTCCCACTAAAGCCCATCAAGGCCCAATACTCTTCCCCGTATTCCCGTAACCCCCCGGTACTCCGAAAAATACCCGAATCACTCGGAACCTTTCCGAACTCCGAATATAGTCGTCCAATATATCGATCTTTACGTCTCGACCATTTCGAGACTCCTCGTCATGTCCCCGATCTCATCCGGGACTCCGAACTCCTTCGGTACATCAAAATGCATAAACTCATAATATAACTGTCATCGTAACCTTAAGCGTGCGGACCCTACGGGTTCGAGAACAATGTAGACATGACCGAGACATGTCTCCGGTCAATAACCAATAGCGGGACCTGGATGCCCATATTGGCTCCTACATATTCTACGAAGATCTTTATCGGTCAGACCGCATAACAACATACGTTGTTCCCTTTGTCATCGGTATGTTACTTGCACGAGATTTGATCGTCGGTATCCAATACCTAGTTCAATCTCGTTACCGGCAAGTCTCTTTACTCGTTCCGTAATACATCATCTCACAACTAACATATTAGTTGCAGTGCTTGCAAGGCTTATGTGATGTGCATTACCGAGAGGGCCCAGAGATACCTCTCCGACAATCGGAGTGACAAATCCTAATCTCGAAATACGCCAACCCAACATCTACCTTTGGAGACACCTGTAATGCTCCTTTATAATCACCCAGTTACGTTGTGACGTTTGGTAGCACCCAAAGTGTTCCTCCGGCAAACGGGAGTTGCATAATCTCATAGTCATAGGAACATGTATAAGTCATGAAGAAAGCAATAGCAACATACTAAACGATCAGGTGCTAGGCTAATGGAATGGGTCATGTCAATCAGATCATTCTACTAATGATGTGACCTCGTTAATCAAATAACAACTCATTGTTCATGGTTAGGAAACATAACCATCTTTGATTAACGAGCTAGTCAAGTAGAGGCATACTAGTGACACTCTGTTTGTCTATGTATTCACACATGTATTATGTTTCCGGTTAATACAATTCTAGCATGAATAATAAACATTTATCATGATATAAGGAAATAAATAATAACTTTATTATTGCCTCTAGGGCATATTTCCTTCAGTCTCCCACTTGCACTAGAGTCAATAATCTAGTTCACATCGCCATGTGATTTAACAGCAATAGTTCATATCACCATGTGATTAACACCCATAGTTCACATCGCTATGTGATTAACACCCAAAGAGTACTAAGGTGTGATCATGTTTTGCTCGTGAGAGAATCTTGGTCAACGGGTATGTCATATACAGATCCGTAAGTATTTTGCGAATTCTATGTCTACAATGCTCTGCACGGAGCTACTCTAGCTAATTGCTCCCACTTTCAATATGTATCTAGATCAAGACTTAGAGTCATCTAGATTAGTGTCAAACTTGCATCGGCGTAACCTTTTACGACGAACCTTTTTCCATAATCGAGAAACATATCCTTATTCCACTAAGGACAATTTTGACCGCTCTCCAGTGATCTACTCCTAGATCACTATTGTACTCCCTTGCCAAACTCAGTGGTATGGCATACAATAGATCTGGTATACAGCATGGCATACTTTATAGAACCTATGACTGAGGCATAGGGAATGACTTTCATTCTCTTTCTATTTTCTGCCGTGGTCGGGCTTTGAGTCTTACTCAACTTAACACCTTGCAACACAGGCAAGAACTCCTTCTTTGACTGTTCCATTTTGAACTATTTCAAAATTTTATCAAGGTATGTATTCATTGAAAAAATCTTATCAAGCGTCTTCATCTATCTATATAGATCTTGATGCTCAATGTGTAAGCAGCTTCACCAAGGTCTTTCTTTGAAATTTTTTTATTCAAGTATCCTTTCATGCTTTGCAGAATAATTCTACATTATTTCCGATCAACAATATGTCATTCACATATACTTATCAGAAATGTTGTAGTGCTCCCACTCACTTTCTTGTAAATACAGGCTTCACTGTAAGTCTGTACAATAACTATATGCTTTGATCAACTTATCAAAGCGTATATTCCAACTCCGAGATTCTTGCACCAGTCCATAAATGGATCGCTGGAGCTTGCACACTTTGTTAGCTCCCTTTGGATTGACAAAACCTTCTGGTTGCATCATATACAACTCTTCTTTAATAAATCCATTAAGGAATGCAGTTTTGTTTATCCATTTGCCAGATTTCATAAAATGCGGCAATTGCTAACATGATTCGGACAGACTTTTAAGCATCAATACGAGCAAGAAAATCTCATCGTATTCAACACCTTGAACTTTGTCAAAAACCTTTTTCGACAAGTCTAGCTTTGTAGATAGTAACACTTCTATCAACGTCTGTCTTCCTCTTGAAGATCCATTTATTCTTAATGACTCACCGATCATCGGGCAAGTCAATCAAAGTCTACACTTTGTTCTCATACATGGATCATATCTCAGATTTCATGGCTTCTAGCCACTTTGCGGAATCTGGGCTCACCATCGCTTCTTCATAGTTCGTAGGTTCATCATGATCTAGTAGCATGACCTCCAGAACAGGATTACCGTACCACTCTGGTGCGGATCTTACTCTGGTTGATCTACGAAGTTCAGTAGTATCTTGATCTGAAGTTTCATGATCATTATCATTGGCTTCCTCACTGACTGGTGTAGATGTCACTGAAACAGTTTTCTGTGATGAACTACTTTCCAGTAAGGGAGCAGGTACAGTTACCTCGTCAAGTTCTACTTTCCTCCCACTCACTTCTTTCGAGAGAAACTCCTTCTCCAGAAAGTTTCCGAATTTAGCAACAAAAGTCTTGCCTTTCGGATCTGTGATAGAAGGTGTATCCAATAGTTTCCTTTGGATATCCTATGAAGACGTACTTCTCCGATTTGAGTTTGAGCTTATCAGGATGAAACTTTTTCATATAAGCATCGCAACCCCAAATTTAAGAAACGACAACTTTGGTTTCTTGCTAAACCACAGTTCATAAGGCGTCGTCTCAACGGATTTTGATAGTGCCCTATTTAACGTGAATGCAGCTGTCTCTAATGCATAACCCCAAAATGATAGTGGTAGATCGGTAAGACACATCATAGATCGCACCCTATCTAATAAAGTACGGTTATGACGTTCGGACACACCATTATATTGTGGTGTTCTAGGTGGCATAAGTAGTGAAACTATTTCACATTGTTTTTAACTGAAGGCCAAACTCGTAACTCAAATACTCTTCTCTACGATCAGATCGTAGAAACTTTATTTTCTTGTTACGATGATTTTTCACTTCACTCTGAAATTCTTTGAACTTTTCAAATGTTTCAGACTTATGTTTCATCAAGTAGATATACTCATATCTGCTCAAATCATCTGTGAAGGTCAGAAAACAACGATGCTTGCCACGAGCAACAGCACTCATTGGATCGCATACATCGGTATGTATTATTTCCAACAAGTCAGTAACTCGTTCCATTGTTCCGAAGAACGGATTTTTAGTCATCTTGCCCAAAAGGCACGGTTCGCAAGCATCAAATGATTCATAACCAAGTGATTCCGAAAATCCATCTTTATGGAGTTTCTTCATGCGCTTTACACCGATATGACCCAAACGGCAGTGCCACAAATAAGTTGCACTATCATTATTAACTTTGCATCTTTTGGCATCAATATTATGAATATGTGTATCACTACGATCGAGATCCAATGAACCATTTTCATTGGGTGTGTAACCATATAAGGTTTTATTCATGTAAATAGAACAACAGTTTATTCTCTTACTTAAATGAATAACCGTATTGCAATAAACATGATCAAATCATATTCATGCTCAACGCAAACACCAAATAACATTTATTTAGGTTCAACACTAATCCCGAAAGAATAGGGAGTGTGCGATGATGATCATATCAATCTTGAAACTACTTTCAACACACATCATCACTTCACCCTTAACTAGTTTCTGTTTATTCTGCAACTCCCGTTTCGAGTTACTACTCTTAGCAACTGAACCAGTACCAAATACCGAGGGGTTGCTATAAACACTAGTAAAGCACACATCAAACACCTGTATATCAAATATACCCTTTTTCACTTTGCCATCCTTCTTATCCACCAAATATTTAGGGTAGTTCCGCTTCCAGTGACCATTTCCTTTGCAGTGTAAGCACTCAGTTTCAGGCTTTGGTTCAGCATTGTGCCTCCACACCGCTCCAAACGAAGATTAGCATCCGCAAGGGTGTGAACTTCGGGATACATCATCGTCTCCGCGTGCCTCGGTTATCTCTTACCCGAGCCCCTTTACTTGTGCACTTTACTTTGTGATAGCCATATTGTTCTTTATCATATATCTTGCTATCACATAGTTGCTTATCTTGCTTAGCATAAGTTGTTGGTGCACATGTTGGGTTTCGTAGTAATTTCAAAAAATTTCCTACGCGCACACAGGATCATGTGATGCATAGCAACGAGGGGAGAGTGTTGTCTACGTACCCAACGCAGACCGACTGCGGAAGCGATGACACGACGTAGAGGAAGTAGTCGTACGTCTTCACGATCCAACCGATCAAGCACCGAAACTACGGCACCTCCGAGTTCGAGCACACGTTCAGCTCGATGACGATCCCCGGACTCCGATCCAGCAAAGTGTCGGGGAAGAGTTTCGTCAGCACGACGGCGTGGTGACGATCTTGATGAACTACAGCAGCAGGGCTTCGCCTAAACTCCGCTACAGTATTATCGAGGAATATGGTGGCAGGGGGCACCGCACACGGCTAAGGAATCGATCACGTGGATCAACTTGTGTCAACTTGTGTGTTTAGAGGTGTCCCTGCCTCCGTATATAAAGGAGCCAAGGGGGGGAGGAGGCGCCGGCCAGGAGGAGGTGGCGCAGGAGGAGTCCTACTCCTACCGGGAGTAGGACTCCCCCCCAATCCTATTCCAACTAGGATTCCCAAGGGGGAAAGAGGGAGAGGGGTGGCCGGCCACCTCTCCTAGTCCTAATAGGACTAGGGGAAGGGGGGAGGCGCGCAGCCCCCTTGGGCTGCCCCTTTCTCCTTTCCACTAAGGCCCATGATGGCCCATATGGCTCCCGGGGGGTTCCGGTAACCTCCCGGTAACCCGGTAAAATCCCGATTTCACCCGGAACACTTCCGATGTCCAAACATAGACTTCCAATATATCAATCTTTATGTCTCGACCATTTCGAGACTCCTCGTCATGTCCGTGATCACATCCGGGACTCCGAACAACCTTCGGTACATCAAAATGAATAAACTCATAATATAACTGTCATCGTAACCTTAAGCGTGCGGACCCTACGGGTTCGAGAACAATGTAGACATGACCGAGACACGTCTCTGGTCAATAACCAATAGCGGGACCTGGATGCCCATATTGGCTCCTACATATTCTACGAAGATCTTTATCGGTCAGACTGCATAACAACATACGTTGTTCCCTTTGTCATCGGTATGTTACTTGCCCGAGATTCGATCGTCGGTATCCAATACCTAGTTCAATCTCGTTACCGGCAAGTCTCTTTACTCGTTCCGTAATACATCATCTCACAACTAACATATTAGTTGTAATGCTTGCAAGGCTTATGTGATGTGTATTACCGAGAGGGCCCAGAGATACCTCTCCGACAATCGGAGTGACAAATCCTAATCTTGAAATACGCCAACCCAACATCTACCTTTGGAGACACCTGTAATGCTCCTTTATAATCACCCAGTTACGTTGTGACGTTTGGTAGCACCCAAAGTGTTCCTCCGGCAAACGGGAGTTGCATAATCTCATAGTCATAGGAACATGTATAAGTCATGAAGAAAGCAATAGCAACATACTAAACGATCAGGTGCTAAGCTAATGGAATGGGTCATGTCAATCAGATCATTCTACTAATGATGTGACCTCGTTAATCAAATAACAACTCATTGTTCATGGTTAGGAAACATAACCATCTTTGATTAACGAGCTAGTCAAGTAGAGGCATACTAGTGACACTCTGTTTGTCTATGTATTCACACATGTATTATGTTTCCGGTTAATACAATTCTAGCATGAATAATAAACATTTATCATGATATAAGGAAATAAATAATAACTTTATTATTGCCTCTAGGGCATATTTCCTTCAGTCTCCCACTTGCACTAGAGTCAATCGAGTTCACATCGCCATGTGATTTAACAGCAATAGTTCATATCACCATGTGATTAACACCCATAGTTCACATCGCTATGTGATTAACACCCAAAGAGTACTAAGGTGTGATCATGTTTTGCTCGTGAGAGAATCTTAGTCAACGGGTATGTCATATACAGATCCGTAAGTATTTTGCGAATTCTATGTCTACAATGCTCTGCACGGAGCTACTCTAGCTAATTGCTCCCACTTTCAATATGTATCTAGATCAAGACTTAGAGTCATCTAGATTAGTGTCAAACTTGCATCGGCGTAACCTTTTACGACGAACCTTTTTCCATAATCGAGAAACATATCCTTATTCCACTAAGGACAATTTTGACCGCTCTCCAGTGATCTACTCCTAGATCACTATTGTACTCCCTTGCCAAACTCAGTGGTATGGCATACAATAGATCTGGTATACAGCATGGCATACTTTATAGAACCTATGACTGAGGCATAGGGAATGACTTTCATTCTCTTTCTATTTTCTGCCGTGGTCGGGCTTTGAGTCTTACTCAACTTAACACCTTGCAACACAGGCAAGAACTCCTTCTTTGACTGTTCCATTTTGAACTATTTCAAAAATTTATCAAGGTATGTATTCATTGAAAAAATCTTATCAAGCGTCTTCATCTATCTATATAGATCTTGATGCTCAATGTGTAAGCAGCTTCACCAAGGTCTTTCTTTGAAAAAATTTTATTCAAGTATCCTTTCATGCTTTGCAGAATAATTCTACATTATTTCCGATCAACAATATGTCATTCACATATACTTATCAGAAATGTTGTAGTGCTCCCACTCACTTTCTTGTAAATACAGGCTTCACTGTAAGTCTGTACAATAACTATATGCTTTGATCAACTTATCAAAGCGTATATTCCAACTCCGAGATTCTTGCACCAGTCCATAAATGGATCGCTGGAGCTTGCACACTTTGTTAGCTCCCTTTGGATTGACAAAACCTTCTGGTTGCATCATATACAACTCTTCTTTAATAAATCCATTAAGGAATGCAGTTTTGTTTATCCATTTGCCAGATTTCATAAAATGCGGCAATTGCTAACATGATTCGGACAGACTTTTAAGCATCAATACGAGCAAGAAAATCTCATCGTATTCAACACCTTGAACTTTGTCAAAAACCTTTTTCGACAAGTCTAGCTTTGTAGATAGTAACACTTCTATCAACTTCTAAAAATTTCCGTGTGGACATCAACCACCAGGTTGAATAAAAAGGGCGGGAGCGGGTCCCCTTGACGCACCCCTTGCGCAATTTGGAAGAAAGGGCTACTTCCCCATTGATGTTAATGGCCGACCGGCCGCTCATCACAAGTTGCATGACTCCCGCAATCCAGTGAGGGTCAAAACCCTTCCTATCTAACACCTCTCAAAGGAAGGACCAATGGATTGTATCATAGGCTTTATGAAAGTCGATCTTGAAGAAGACCGCTTTGAGATGTTTCCTTTTGACTTCATGAATAACCTCATGGAGTACCAGGATCTCGTCCAAAATATATACTGACCCTTAATGAACGCGGACTGGTTTGGGTGGGTAATTTGGGATGCTAGGAGGGCCGCCCTATTGGCATACCCTTTAGCAAGAAGCCGAAATATCACATTGATCACTTTGATAGGTCGGAATTGTCAGACGTTCAACGCCCTCGGCACCTTAGGGATCAAAGAGATGATGTCGTAGTTCAACTAAGATAGGTCAATCACGCCTTGAGTGAATTCTGTTGGGGAACACAGTATTTCAAAAAAATTACCTAGCTATGATCACGCAAGATCTATCTAGGAGATGCGTACCAACGAGCGGGGAGAGTGTGTCTACGTACCCTCGTAGACCAAAGCGGAAGCATTTAGTAATGTGGTTGATCTAGTCGAACATCTTTTCGATCCAACCGATCCAAGTACCGAACGTACGGCACCTCCACGTTCAGCACACGTTCAGCTCGATGACGTCCCTCGGACTCTTGATCCAGTTGAGGCCGAAGGAGAGTTCCATTAGCACAACGGCGTGGCAACGGTGATGATGAAGTTACCGGCGCAGGGCTTCGCCTAAGCACTACGACGATATGACCGAGGCGTGTAACTGTGGAGGGGGGCACCGCACACGGCTAAGACAAAACTTGGAGTGCCTTTGGGGTGCCCCCTGCCCATGTATATAAAGGAGGGAGGAGGAGGAGACTGGCCTTGGAGGGGCGCGCCTATATGGGGAGTCCAACTAGGATTCCCAATCCTAGTTGGAGTTCCCTTCCTTTTCCAAGAGGAGAGAGAGAGGGAAGGAGTAGGAGAGGGAGAAGGAAAGAGAGGGGGGCGCCACCCCCTCCCTAGTCCAATTCGGACTTGCCATGGGGGGGGCATGCGGCCAACCCTTGAGGCCCTTCTCTCCTTTCCCGTATGGCCTATTAAGGCCCACTACTTCCCCCCGCGAATTCCCGTAACTCTCCGGTACTCTCGAAAAATACCCGAATCATTCGGAACCTTTCCGATGTCCGAATATAGCCTTCCAATATATCGATCTTTACATCTCGACCATTTCGAGACTCCTCGTCATGTCCGCGATCTTATCCGGGACTCCAAACAACCTTTTGTACATCAAATCACATAACTCATAATACAAATCATCATCTAATGTTAAGCGTGCGGACCCTACGGGTTCGAGAACTATGTAGACATGACCGAGACACATCTTCGGTCAATAACCAATAGCGGAACCTGGATGCTCGTATTGGCTCCTACATATTCTATGAAGATCTTTATTGGTCAAATCGCATAGCAACATACGTTGTTCCTTTTGTCATCGGAATGTTACTTGCTCGAGATTCGATCGTCGGTATCACCATACCTAGTTCAATCTCGTTACTGAAAAGTCTCTTTACTCATTCCGTAATGCATCATCCCGCAACTAACTCATTAGTCACATTTCTTGCAAGGCTTATAGTGATGTGCATTACCGAGAGGGCCCAGAGATACCTCTCCGATAATTGAAGTGACAAATCCTAATCTTGATCTATGCCAACTCAACAAATACCATCAGAGACACCTGTAGAGCATCTTTATAATCACCCAGTTACGTTGTGATGTTTGATAGCACACTAAGTGTTCCTCCGGTATTCGGGAGTTGCATAATCTCATAGTCATAGGAACATGTATAAGTCATGAAGAAAGCAATAGCAATAAACTAAACGGTCATAGTGCTAAGCTAACAGATGGGTCTCTTGTCCATCACATCATTCTCTAATGATGTGATCCCATTCATCAAATGACAACACATGTTTATGACTAGGAAACTTAACCATCTTTGATTAACGAGCTAGTCTAGTAGAGGCATATTAGGGACACTCTGTTTGTCTATGTATTCACACATGTACTAAGTTTTTGGTTAATACAAATCTAGCATGAATAATAAACATTTGTCATGATATAAGGAAATATAAATAACAACTTTATTATTGCCTCTAGGGCATATTTCCTTCAAATTCCCTATATAACGCGAGGATTTCGTGCTTAATAGCATGCGAGAACACCTGGAAAAACAGGACCGGGAGGCCATCCGGTCCCGGGGCCGACGCAGGATTCATCCCTCTTATTATGGAAGCCACCTCTTCTTCTGAGAACTCTGCCAATAGCATCCCATTATGTTCTTGCGATACTAGCTGGGGCCCCCTCCTAGATAGAGTCGGCGAGCGTCGTGCCACCATGATCTCTTGCGGCAAACATGGCTTTATAGAAGCCATCAACATGAGTTTGAATCTCGCCCGGATCTTGGATCAACCGACCCCCTTCCCAAAGAAGGGAATGGTACATCTATGATGCCGACCATTGGCGATCGCCTAGAAGTACGCCGTGTTGGCGTCCCCGAATAGGACCCAATTAATGGTACCCTGTTGGCACCAATATTCTTCCTCCTTGTGATAGATTTCCAGCAAGTCGTCTTCTAAGATATAGCGGAGCGCCCATTTGTAATGCCCTCGATGCGGCTATATCTCCCACGTGTCGAAGCACGACTTAGAGGCATAACCGCATTGAAAGCAATGTCGCAAGCAAGGTAATCTTCACACAACCCATGTAATACATAAGGGAAAGAGATACATAGTTGGCTTACAATCGCCACTTCACACAATACATGAATAAAGCATTACATCATCCAAATACAATCAAGGTCCGATTACGGAACCAAAATAAAAGAAGAACCCCAAATGCGACAAAGGTCCCCGATCGAACCCCAATTTCATATCATACATCTGTCAGAAAGATATCCTAAGAGCTACTTGAATTCCCACTTATAAACTCCCGAAACTTTCCGGTTATGCAATCAGGTGTTGGGGATACAGGGGAAGCATAATATCTCACCCAAAACTAGCAAATCCTACATCCAGCTATATCCATCCTTCAACACATAACCAAGAAACCTTCGGAAATCATCTACCTCAACCTTCGAAAAGCATCCGTTATACAAGTTATGGCAATACTCCCGAACTCCCGCCCCAGTACTGGGTGGCGTCGAGGTTATCTCACCAACGAACTGCATAAAAGAGATTTTCGATGCCGGCGTACTAAACTCAGGTATTCCAGAACTGCAACGATAAAATTGTGACGACAACACCTCGGAGCTCAACTCCCCGGGACACTGCCACAACCCCTAAAGACAGGAGGCACCAAGAACAATGTTCTCGTCACAAAACCATCGGAATGATTCCAAGATACCCGCGTGATCCTAAAAAGTTTTTTTAGTGAAATTTGAGAAGAGTCAAAACTCTACGTCAGGATGCCTTACCAGAGCGATGAAGAGACTGGGGAGTAAAAAGAATTCCTAAACTCTCCGATATATAATTCCTAAATGACTCAAAACATTTTTCTAGACTCAACTCGTCCGCTAATTCGAACAAGCAATGGGGCTCCTAAGATCGGGGAAGGCTCTGATTACCAACTTGTAACGCCCTCGATGCGGCTATATCTCCCATGTGTCGAAGCACGACTTAGAGGCATAACCGCATTGAAAGCAATGTCGCAAGCGAGGTAATCTTCACACAACCCATGTAATACATAAGGGAAAGAGATACATAGTTGGCTTATAATCGCCACTTCACACAATACATGAATAAAGCATTACATCATCCAAATACAATCAAGGTCCGACTACGGAACCAAAATAAAAGAAGAACCCCAAATGCGACAAATGTCCCCGATCGACCCCAACTGGGCTCCACTACTGATCAACTAGAACGAAAACAACACAAAGGACAAGATCTTCATCGATCTCCTCCTGAGCTTGGTTGCGTCATCTGCACAGTCTCATCGGCACCTACAAACTGGTTTTGGAAATATCTGTGAGTCACGGGGACTCAGCAATCTCGCACCCTCGCGATCAAGACTATTTAAGCTTATATGTAGGGTAAAAGGTATGAGGTGGAGCTGCAGCAAGCGGCTAGCATATATGGTGGCTAACATACGCAAATGAGAGCGAGAAGAGAAGGCAAAGCACGGTCGATAAAATATGATCAAGAAGTGATCCTAAAACAACCTACGCCAAGCATAACTCCAACACCGTGTTCACTTCCCGGACCCCGCCGGAAAGAGACCATCACGGTTACACACGCGGTTGATGCATTTTAATTAAGGTCAACTTCAGGTTTTCTACAACCGGAGTTAACAAATTCCCATCTTCCCATAACCACGGGCACGGCTTTCGAAAGTTCAAAACCCTGTAGGGGTGTCCCAACTTAGCCCATGACAAGCTCTCACGGTCAACGAAGGAATAGACCTCCTCCCGAGACATTCCGATCAGACTCGGTATCCCGGTTCTACAAGACATCCTCGACAATGGTAAAACAAGTCCAGCAAGACCACCCGATGCACCGACATCCTGATAGGAGCTGCACATATCTCGTTCTCAGGGCAACACCGGATGAACACTACGTACAGCTAAAACCAGCCCTCAAGTTTCCTCGAGGTGGCGCCGCAAGTGGCTCTGTTTCGGACCAACACTTAGACAAGCACTGGCCCGGGGGGGTTAAAATAAAGATGACCCTTGGGCTGGCCTAACCCAAGGGAAAAAGGCTAGGTGGCGAATGGTAAAACCAAGGTTGGGCCTTGCTGGAGGAGTTTTATTCAAAGCGAACTGTCAAGGGGTTCCCATTATAACCCAACCGCATAAGGAACGCAAAATCCGGGAGCATAACACCGATATGAAGGAAACTAGGGCGGCAAGAGTGGAACAAAACACCAGGCATAAGGCCGAGCCTTCCACCCTTTACCAAGTATATATATGCATTAATTAGATAAGAGATATTGTGATATCCCAACAAGTAAAACATGTTCCAACAAGGAACAACATCTCCATGTTCCAACAAGGAACAAACTTCAATCTTCACCTGCAACTAACAACGCTATAAGAGGGGCTGAGCAAAGCGGTAACATAGCCAAACAACGGTTTGCTAGGACAAGGTGGGTTAGAGGCTTGGTTCAACAATATGGGAGGCACGATAAGCAAGTGGTAGGTATCGCAGCATAGGCATAGCAAAAGAGCGAGCATCTAGCAAGCAAAGATAGAAGTGATTTCGAGGGTATGGTCATCTTGCCTGAAATCCCGCAAGGAAGGAGAACGAGTCCAATGGATGTAGTCGAACGGATCCTCACAAACACAACGTTACAGGAACTAACCCGAAGAAGAAACACCGGAAAGAAGCAAACAACATGGTAAACAACCACCACATAAGCATGGCACGATGCACAACTAAGTATGATGCATGTACGGTTTAATGAAGCATGGCATGGCAAAGTGCACAAGCAACCCTACAAATTAAGTGGAGCTCAATATGCAACTCCGTTGCATATTGACGAAACACCACGTGACTTATTTAGTTCGATCTTGTTTATGTACCCAACAATATTAAATGTTGTTAAACATGGCAAGAGGGTGAAGCAAAGTAAAACTACCTATCTAGTCAAGTTTAAATGAGGCCGGAATAACAAAACAACAAATCCAGAAACTCCTCATGTGCATATATTAGGTTTGGTCCTGTTCTTCCCTAAACACAATTTTAGAGTTATTAAACATGCAATAAAAGTGCACCATGTTAAACTATGCATTTTTCTACCCCATTTACATATAAAGTTTGTTTAAAACCGAGCTACGGTTATTAAGTTATGAATTAAATCATTTTAGCATGGCATTAGGCAAATTTGAACAAACAACATTTTAAACATTTTAAACATAGATGAAAGTGGCAAATTATTAATCTACACAAAATTCTAAGCAAGTTTCATATATAAATCATTTTAATATGATGCACGGTTATTAAGTTATTATATGCATGAACAATAAGGGGTTTTCTGAAAACTGCAGAACTCTGATTAAATAGAAGAAAAAAACGTCCTGGCAAGAAAAACACATAACAAGGCCGAATCCATGCACTGGGCCAAAACAGAGCATGGGAGCTGGGGGGATTTCGCACCATGGGCCAGGCCCGGTTGAGATTGAGGCCGTTGGGTCAACGCGAGGCGCAGCGGAGGCGCTGACTGCGTGCGCTCCGCATGTTTCTGAAGAAAACTGCAGCCGCAGGTCGAGGCAGCCCGGCAGGGGACAGGTGCGGCGGCAGCTGGTCTCTGGTGGCGCAATGTGGAGCCCTGGAGGCGGCGAGGAACTGCAGGGCCATGGCAGGGAGGATTCAGACAAGAGGCAGGGACAGAGAGAGGGCCGGAGTGTGAGCGAGAGGAGGTGAGGTGACCTGGATGCAGAGGAGGCGCAAGGGACTTGGTGGCCGACAGCGGGGCTTGCGGCGGCGCAAAATCCGCCCGGTGCTTGCTGTATCCGGCGCGGAGGAGGACGGGAATGGGTTCCCTATGGACCGAGGCAGGTCGGGAAAGGCAACAGAGGAGCTTCGGGGCCACGAAGAGGATGCGGGGCGCCATAAGGACGGGCACGGGGACCTTGGTACTTGGCATCCATGGAGGAGGAGCTTCAGCGGCGGTGCTCATCGTCGGACGGCGAGGCGAGGAGGGGGCCAGGGACGAGGCATGGATCGGGCAGGGGAAGACTTGGGCGCGGTCGAGGTGAACGGCGGCAGGAGGTGACTCCCGTTCATGGCGGCACCGTCCTGGTGGCTTCCTGCAGAACGGGAGGGAGAGAGAGAGATGAGCTCGGGAGAGAGAGCAGGAAAAGGAGAGGAGGAGGAGGAGGACACGGGGAGCGGTGGCATGACCTGGTTGCCGGAGCGGCGAGGCGACGGGAGGAAGGAGGAGGTGCTCGAGCGGCTCGGCGACGGCCATGGGAGCTCGTGCTCCTTGCGCGGCTGCACGAGGCAGGGTCTCTGGATCCATCGCTCTGTGTGGGGGACTCGGTTGCCGGCGCGGGAAGGCACGGGATGCAGGGGGGTCGAGCGAGGGAGCAGCAGAGGATGGAAGAGGAGGCGATGTGGCGCTGGTCGATTGGATAGATCCGATCTGGGAGGATCCCGAGGTGAATTGAGTGTGGCGGCGGCAAGGGGAAGGATGGGACAAGGGTCCCAATTTTTAGGGTTTGTCCCAAAAGACTAGGAATGGAGTATATATATACCTCACAGACTAGGTTAGGGGCTATCTCGTCCCTACGATCGCAATCGGACGATTGCGGATAAAATTGCTAGGGAGCCCAATTAACAAAACGGAGATGTTTTGCAGATGTTTGGGGATGACCCGGACACGACGGTGACGAGTGCTCAGGTCGGGTCCGGGACAATTTTCGGAAGCGCGCGAGGAGGGCCGCGGGCTGACGAGAGAGGTTAGGTTGGACCTGGCGGTAGGTAGTGCAGAAGGCAAAGGGCTGAGAAGAGAGAAGAGGAGAGGCCCGACGACTGTTTCCGGAGACCGAAAACGTCCGACGTTAGACCGGCTATAATGCCGCTATAGTTTAACGGTTGGGCTATCAAACGAGCTCCGAATGCGATGAAACTTGGCAGGCGACCTACTAACAACATAACAACACCACATGCCGACTTTCAACCCATTCCGAGAACATTTTTTGGCCACTTATAAAATACTATTTCGGACATGCCGCGGGCGCATGCGAGTGTGTCTGGGCTCAGAACGGACAACGGAAGGAACTAGGAAAACCCGGACGGATGCAAGTTTTTAAGACATGATGATACAATGCACATGATGACATGACAAGATGCAACACGCAAGCGAATGACAAGACAACAACAGCGAATAACTGGCGGACACCTGGCACATCGGTCTCGGAGCGTTACACCATTCCTCCGGGGGCAAGCCTGCAGCGTTGGCCTTCGGGTCCAAGACCTAAATCTCCATGAGAAGGGCCCCCTTCCAGATCTTGAGGCCCTATCCCACATTGGCACCCCAGCCCTTCATGAACTATCTGAAGGAAATATGCCCTAGAGGCAATAATAAAGTTGTTATTTTATATTTCCTTATTCATGATAAAGGTTTATTATTCATGCTAGAATTGTATTGACTAGAAACCTTAATACATGTGTGAATACATAAACAAACATCGTGTCCTAGTGAGCCTCTACTGGACTAGGTCGTTGATCAAAGATGTTTAAGGTTTCCTTACCATAGACATGAGTTGTCATTTGATAATTAACGGGATCACATCATTAGGAGAATGATGTGATGGACAAGACCCATCCGTTAGCTTAGCATTATGATCGTTCAGTTCTATTGCTATTGCTTTCTTCATGTCAAATACATATTCCTTCGACTATGAGATTATGCAACTCCTGGATACCGGAGGAATGTCTTGTGTGCTATCAGACATCACAACGTAACTGGGTGATTATAAAGATGCTCTACAGGTATCTCCGAAGGTGTTTGTTGAGTTGGGATAGATCGAGATTAGGATTTGTCAGTCCGAGTATCGAAGAGGTATCTCTTGGCCCTCTCGGTAATACACATCATAAGCTTGCAAGCAAACGAGTAAGGACTTAGTCACGAGGTGATGTATTACAGAATGAGTAAAGAGACTTGCTGGTATAGAGATTGAACTAGGTATGTAGATACCAACGATCGAATATCGGGCAAGTAACATACCGATAGACAAAGGGAATAACGTATATTGTCATAACGGTTCGACCGATAAAGATCTTTGTAGAATATGTAGGACCCAACATGAGCATTCAGGTTCCGCTATTGGTTATTGACCGGAGAGGTGTCTCGGTCATGTCTACATAGTTCTTGAACCCGTAGGGTCCGCACACTTAACGTTCGACGATGATATTCTATTATATGAGTTTTGTGATTTGGTGACCGAATGTTGTTTGGAGTTGCTGATGAGATCACTGACATGACAAGGAGTCTCAAAATGGTCGAGAGATAAAGATTGATATATAGGACGATAGTATTGAAACACCGAAAGTGTTCTAGAGTGTATCGAGTATTTATCGGAATACCGGAGGGGTCGGAGGGAATATATGGCCATATGGGCAATGAGAGGGAGCCACTAGCCCACAAGGGGTGCCCCCCCCCCCCCAATGGCATGTGGCCAAATTGGAGAAGAAAAATGGAGGTTTAAAGGAAATTTTTGTATGCAAATCCTATCCTATAGAAATTCTATGAGATTCCTACAACTACAACCAAAAGAGCCCTAAACGGTTGACCTATTAGCCAGTCAACCGTCGACTGGTCATCCGATTAACCAAGCGAGCTACTCCCTCTGTCGGTGAATAAGTGTACTTCTACATTTTGTTTTAAGTCAAAGTTGTAACATTTTGATCAACTTTATAGAAACAGTAGTAGCATATATGACATCAAATTGATATATTATGAAAGTACATTTCAAAATGAATCTAGTGATACCAATTTAGTGCCATAAATGTTGCTGTTTTTTCCTATAAAATTGGTTAAAGTTGTAAAATTTTGACTTAGAACAAAAACTAGATGTATACTTATTCGCCGATGGAGGGGATACGTCGTAGTTTCGATGGGTCGGCCAATGACTGCGGCGTGCCTGGGCGCCAGTTGGCTCTCCCAGCGCCTGAAGGCTTAGGAGGAGCACTCTATTACACTACCCCCTCGCAGTCTGGCTGTCTTCAATCCTGAGTCCTAACTTTGAACCCGATTTTGAGGATGCTTCTAGATGTGCGATCGGACCATGAGAAAGACTAGCGGACGACGAGGCGCTCGCGTCCTCCACCAACGGTGTGCCTGCCGGCAGGTCCAACGGCGAGAGGCGCCCTCGGATCGACATAACGCCCACCACCTATTCGACCAAAGGTTTCAGAGCAGCCACCGCCCCTTTGTACATCCAGGTCAGTGAAAATAAGGTTATGTTGTACTCCCTCCGAAATATAAGATCGTAAACTTGGAAAGCCACCAAAGCAGGTTGAGTTGAATCCACCCCGTCAACACTGGCATGCCAAACGACCTTAGGTTGTGATTCAACCTGGTTTTGGAATATTAGGAGGTTAACTAGTCGAACCATGCCACACCTCCTTAGGGGCAATTTAACCTGGTTTTTCAATTATTAAAGACGCTAAGATTATATAACCAGTTCTATAGATGACGGGCTTCAGTATTTCTGTGATTTAAATGGACTTACTACCTTTATCTACTGCCGTGCTACTTTTAACCGTCTTAATCTTCATGTTAAGTAAAATACAGCCTTTTAAGCAGAGAGCAATATATGCATGCCTGGCAATAGCAAGCAAGTTGAAAAACAGAGAAACGGAATAAATAGTACTAGTTTATTATTAGGTATCAGAAAAAAAGAGTAAGACAGGAAAGCTTCAAGGCTGAACATTATTCCATAGAGCTAAGCTGGTTGACATTTGCATACACAATAGACCTTTTTTTGGGGACGAATGCAGCCGGGCTGCTTCATTGTATTAAGATACGTAGGGTTTACAGTGGTGCTGCGAGGTGCGGCAAAGTAAAAGAAAAACCACAAGATACAGGGGAGGGGCAGGCTAGGAAAAGCTTCACAATAGACTTTTCCTTTTGGACAAAGAAGTACTTAGTCAAAAAAAATGTAAACTAGTCTTCTTCAAGGCATCATATGCATTTTCCTTTTCCTCAGCCCTGCAATGCTGGAAATGATTCTTTGATTGCGGTAACTTCGTTGTATACGTGCTGTATAGTGGGCTGATCTTTAGGTGTCACTGCAGAGCACAACAACCCAAGCTCAGTGAGCTTTATGATGCAGTTCATAGCAACCATTCGATGAGTTTCCCAGTCTAAATCACCTCCTGCATCTTCACCTTCATCTCTATAACCTGGAACTTTCCTAGGGTCTAGAATCTCCTCAATCTTTTGAGGAAATGATTTTTCAACAAATTTGTAAAGGCGCAGGCCATTTTTAAACATCTCATCAGTTGGACGCTTTCCTATTAGCATTTCCAAGATGATGACTCCATAGCTAAATACATCGCCCTCAGTGGAGATTTTGCTCCCAAAGCCATATTCTGCAGTATGCATAAGTCATTCAAACAATCAATTAACACAACTTGCATATTTTTTGTTAAAAACAAAGCAACCTCTCTTTAGAAATTATTACCTGGTGCAATGTATCCAACCGATCCTCTTGGCCCCACTAAGCTTGTAGAACTATGAATGTCCGAAGAATTATGACTATGCAGGAACTTAGCCAACCCGAAATCGCCAACATGGGCGCCCATGAAATCATCCAAAAGGACATTGCTAGGCTTCAGATCACAGTGTGCCATAGGAGGCACACATTGGTTATGGAGGTAATCCAAAGCAGCAGCTATGTCCACTGCTATTACTATTCTTGTACCGAAACTCAATGGCCTTCTTTGACCAACCTCATGGACTGTTGGATGGAGCCAACTTTCCAGGTCGCTGTTAACACTATATTCAAGAACAATAGCTTTGAAATCATGTCCTGTTGGATCAATGGTTGAGCATGCTGTAATCACCCTTATAAGATTCCTGTGACGAGTGTTCCTCAATGCCTTGCACTCAGCAATGAAGCTTTTTGGTGCTCTGAGTTGATTGAGTTTGAAAACTTTGATGGCAACTTCATGTTCTTCAGATTCAATTCTACCTCTGTACACAGAACCATATTTTCCTGAACCGACCATGTTATCTGGTGAGAAACCATTTGTTGCTGTCACTAAATTTGCATATGTGAACTTCTTCAACTCTTTGCAGGATGGATGAGCTGCTTGTTTGAGTTTCTTTTTCTTCTTCAAATAATGGTTGCAAAGCATGATAACAGGACCAAAGAGAGAACTGTAAATCCTACTATCTTGAAAATGCTGGAGACATTCCTTTGTTTGGATGTCTCTGCATTGCAAAATGGCAGCTGTAGCAATGGAATGCTGGTACATAACTTCACATTCCCTTGAATGAAAACCTTGCTTCCATTCTGAAATATCCCATCTGATGGTACTGGACCCTCGAGATTATTGAAGGACAAATTGAGAAGCTTCATAGACTAAAAGAACTTAAAGAAGTCAGGGATTTCACCAGATAAGTTGTTTTGAGATAGATCCATCTCAATGATTCCTTCCAAACTTCTGAAGGAGTGAGGGATTTTCCCATGAAAGAGGTTACACTCCATGTGGAGGGACTCCAAACGGACGCACTGACCTAGAGTGGGGGGTATTTGTCCAGACAGTTGATTATGGGAAATATTTAGTGGCCCAAGATTTCTCAGATTGCCAATCTCCAGAGGTATCTGTCCAGAGAGTTGGTTGTGAGACAAGTCCAGACACTGGGAAAGGGAGATAAGAGTAAAGAGCTCCTTTGGTATTCTTCCATCAAAGCTGTTGCAAGAGAGGTTCAGTTGTTCCAACTTTTTGCAGCCTGCTATAGCTCCTGGGATAGGACCACTCAAATTATTTTCCTGTAAATATAGCTCACTCAGTTGACTCAGATTACCAACAGAAAGTGGAATTGATCCGGAAAGTTTGTTCTTGAACAAGCTTAAGACAAATAAGTTTGGAAGATTTCCAAGTGATTCAGGAATATATCCAGTAAGCAAATTCTGGTCCATATAAAGAAGTTGGAGGCTTGTCAAGTACTGTATCTCGTGTGGTATAATGCCAGATATTTTATTTGATCTCAATAGCAGTAACTCTAAGCTTTTTGAAAGGCTTCAAATGGACTTGGGCAAGACACCCTGAAGGTTATTTTCATCCAAACGCAACTTCACCAGTTGTGTGCAATTGGTCAATGAGGATAAAAAAGACCAATCTCCTGCTTCAAGTTGATTCCCACCTAGATCTAGATCGACTAGACTAGGAAGAGTCCCAAGAGAAGGAACAATACCATGGAATTGATTCTCTCGGAGGTCGATCATCTGAAGATTGGTTGTGTTGGCTAGTGAAGTGGGGATTTGGCCTTGGAATTGGTTTCCTTGCACAATCAAAGTTTGGATATTTGGAAGGGTATACCCGATGTTATATGGAATTTCCCCTACAAGTATGTTTGTACCCATGCCAAGGTGTGTAAGTGCTGACATGTTGTAGAGAGTGCCAGGGACAGTCCCTGACAAGAAGTTATAAGTGAGATCTAGTACTTGCAGGTATGGAATATTGCCTATACTCATCGGGATTCTACCTTGGAAATTATTATCTGCTAGCGAAAGCCGGCGAAGGGAAGAAAAATTCCCTAAGGCCTTGTTCGGTTCCTTCAGATTTGAAGGGGTTTGGAGGGGATTGAGAGGGATTAAATCCCCCACAAGTCAAAATCCACCTCAATCCCCTCCAATCCTCTCCAATCCCCTTATGGGAGGGATTAATCGAACAAGCCCTAAAGGAGGAGGTATGGTGCCAGAAAGGTATTGTAAGGGTGAATCAATGTTCGACGAAGCTGGTATGGACCCGACAAAGTTGTTCAGTCCTAGTGATAACTTTTGAAGTAACGTGCTGTTAAACAGCGCAGAAGGAATCTCTCCACCCAGGCTATTTCTTGTCAATGATAAAAGTTGAAGTGATGAACTATTAGCTAGATGAAGCGGGATAGGTCCTGTGAGGCTATTGTTTGTGAGAACAACAGAATGAAGATAAGAGCTGCTTCCAAGTGAAAGTGGAATGTCGCCCGTCAGACTATTGCTAGCAAGATCCAAAACTGAAAGGTTGCAGAGCATCCCCAACCCTTGTGGGATACCGCCAGTGAGCATGTTGTGACCCAAGTTGAGCTGTTGTATATGTGAACATCGGCTCAGGGTTGGGGGGATCTCACCATGAAGGGAGTTACTCCCAAGATCAATAATTTGAAGGCGAAGGCATGAAGACAGAGTGCTCGGAATCGTGCCTCTAAGATGATTTGTGCTGAGGTTAAGATACCGCAGCCTATTTAGATAGCCAAGTTCAGGTGGTATTTGGCCAGCAAGTTGATTATTTGGGATGTGGATTCTAGTGAGGAAACTGAGATTGCCTATACAAGGCGGTATCTGTCCATTGAGTTCAAGTGACTCAAGGTCCAGTGCAACGACACGAGATGCGTGTGTCTTGCTGCAAGTAACACCGGACCAACCGCAGAACTGCAGCGAGTCATTTGTCCAGGAGGCTAGGAGTCTAGCAGAGCTGGTGAGATGGAGTTTAAGGCAGCGGAGAGCATGAAGGTCGGTGTTAGAATCATTTTGGAGTGCCGTGGCACCTAATGAAGATGCATGGACAAGGGAGCAGAGGACAAGGACTAGGGGAAGTGTGGAACTGAGAGTGCCAAGAGGTTGCATATATTTTCTACCACACATACTTGGACAGTTTCGTGGAGGAATGGATCCACGACTGATCAGGCTCTCGAACAAGAGGGCAAGGAGAACTCACTGGGGGTGGCAGTGGCACCAGCTCTTACGATGCGACTCCATGGACGGTGAGCTGCGCGCAGCACAAGAAGCAGCACGATGGTAGTGCAGGCTTCGGGGGGAATGGTAAGGTGGATTGAGACGTTTGAATCTGTGATCGATGTGATTCATCCCCGGTGCATCTTTATAGTCGCCTGCTACTTTCGTATCCATTCTTGGAATTCTTGATCTTCATGTGGACATTGTATCAGTATTACTCTACACAACTACTCCCTTGGCTGTATAATAAAGTACTGATCGCATCCATGCTTGGTCTGATGTGATCAGTGGATCAGTAGTCTATACAAGACCGGTGACTTTGTGAGCCACCCAGACTTGAAAGTCATCAAGGCTTTGCCTTGGTGAAACTTGCGATGCAGAATGCTAGCCACTTGACAGTTAACCAGATTCCATTTTCAGTAACACAGGAAGTGGAGACCTAGAGAAAGAAGCGCCTGAAATAACGGATCTGACTCATAGTTGCCATGTTTTCGGTACGGTGGGAACGAGGAACGGGAACGGGGGACGAGAGTCGGAGGCTGGAAAAAATAGGGTACAGCGGGGGTATACATCTCTAGAACGATTTTTCTAAAGCGGAAACACGATCCAATCAATTCCGGTACGATGAATCCGGTACGGTACCATGGAACGAGGAACGTGAATCGTCGATCCATGAAGACTAAAATAAATCATTTCCTTCCTAATGAAAAATTTATTAGCAGCCTTGGAGTAATTGGAGAGCAGAAGGAGTTATTTAGGGGATTGGAAAAGAACAGGCAGAGAGTAAAACGAGGAGTTCGTGATTGATATGGTTGACCTTTTGCTTACTCAATCGATTCAAGATTCAAGACTGTTGAGTTGCTGAACCTGAATCGACGATCCGGCTGCAGAAACGCCGAATCCGCATCGAATCTTACCGAATCGACCCTCGTTCCCGAATCTGATTCTGGGTCGATGAATCCGGATCGAGGTACGGCCCACCGTTCCCCGTTTCCGGCTACTTTGATCTGACTTCTGGCCTACGTACAGAGGAAGCGGCCAGCGACTCTGAAAAGGCTAATAGAACAGCTTACTGGCAGCTTTATGTTGATTCCTGCATCTTCTATTGTATTCTTACTAGCAAAAGAGCACGTGCGTTGCAACGGGAGAAAAATATATTACTACACACTTCTACTAATAAAAGAGTATAACCAATAGGCACAAGAATATGTCCCGCCTTTCTTCATGAGAGGGTCATTCATGATCAATGTTAATGTGTGTTCGAAGTATGCAGATGCAAGATATAAAATCATAACATGTTTGATAACGTAAAAGAGAGGAGAACGGACGTTTGGCTCTCGGCCTCCATGGAGGGCCTTTTTTTAAAAAATTCAAAATTCAAAAAATTTGGTTTCAGAAAAATCTAAAAATTTGTGTGCAAGTAAATAAGGATGTTATGTGTATGTGTGTAAAATTTCACGATAAAATACGTTGAAATGCGACCTGTACAAAAAGACAAATTCATGGCATGGAAGGATGAACAGTATCATGTGTTAAAAAGCTCTAGATTTGTCTTTTTTGCACAGCTCTCATTTCAGTGTCTTTTGCCTTGAAAATACAAACATGTGTGTTATGCCTCCATGTATATCTGTATTTTTTCAGAATTTTTTGAAACATGGAAAATATGAAATTTGATGAATTTTGAATTTTTCAAAACCAAGCTCCATGGAGCTCGGCCTCCAAAGGCAATATTTGAAAAGAGAGGCCATTTAAGAATATGTTGTTATAAGATCACCGGCAGGACTCACTTCTAGTAAGACGGAGGTGCTATTTTTATATGTTTTTGTTGCTTTCTGTTGGATCGGAGGGAGTACCAGTAGTAGAAAAAGGGTCAAATGTGAGACACATTAGGCCTGGTTTGTAACAGAACAGGCACTAAAGTGTCCATTAGTGCCGGTTCCAACGGCTAGGCGGGAGGAGATCTTTAGTACCAGTTCGTGGCGAACCTTTAGCACCGGTTCGTGCCACGGACCGGTACTAATGAGAGTGGTGGCAGAATGTTGTCAGAGTGGGGCCCCTCCAGCACCTTTAGTACCGGTTCGTGCCATGAACCGGTACTAAAGCTCATCCTATATAAACCCTTCGTCCATCAGCACTCTATTCTTCCCCCTTTCCCCTCTCCCTCTCCTCTGTTCTTCCCTTCTTCCTCTCGAGTTCATCACAAAATTTGCCTCAAATTTGTCAAGATTTGCAGGCCCCCATCCATTCAAATGATCACAAAGGTTAGCAACTTTGTCCTTTCATCTCTCATTGCTAGATTAGCTCTTGCATTGGTTTATATAGTGATTAATTGTGGGTTTTAGTAATTTGGGAGGAATTATATGTGGTAGTATTTGATTTATATGCAAATTGAGGTCAAAATAACACTTAGTTTGCATATGTAGGTGTGGTTTACTTAGTGCCTTCTAAATCTCCGTCGTAACCACCGTCGATCGCCCGCATCGTCCCGTCGCCGGCACCACCTTGTGGTGAGCCTCTTGTTCATGAAATTTTATATAAAAAATTGATGTTTGTGTGATTTGGATATATAGTTACTCGTATAATTATCTTACCCGTACGTTGTTTGTTATACATAGTGACATGGTTTTGATATCCGTCCCCGTCTGCCCTCGTTCTTGTTATGATTCGGATGTGGTATATTCTCTTTTAAAACTACTTATTGCATTTCGTGTTTATGAAAAATTATGCCCATCAAGCTGACATAGATATTTGTATGTAGGAGGTAGTTGAACCGGAAATTCCAACCGACCCTATTGTCAAGAGGTTAAATTTAGTTGAAAGAGAAAACGAGGATTTGAAAGAAAAATTGAAAAGAATTGAGGGGGAAGATGGAATTGGAGTTGCATGTTGCCGATGTCGTCGATGCTCACAAGATTAAGATGGAGAAAATGCGCTTGAAGATTAGAAAGATTAGAAAATATGCCATTCATAGTGAGGCTTGGTATCATTATGCTGTTGGATCAATTGTTACCTTAGTTGCAATCTTGATTGCATTTGTTGTTGCATTTAAATTCTTTAGCTAGAGAGTTATTTGTTTGTTGCATTTAAGTGTTGTATGAACTTTATGTATGAACTTTATGTATTGTATTAATTTGGTGTTTTCGGTGCTGTGTATTGAAGATGAGCCGGCAATGGATGTACGATGACCGATGCTCTCCCGAGTTCATTAATGGCGTGCATACTTTTCTGCTTGCGGCTGAGGCAAACAAGCGGGCGGATGGTTTTATGCCTTGTCCATGTGCTCGCTGTAAGAATGGTCACAATTACTCTACGTCAAGAACCATTCACGTCCACCTGTTTGAGTCCGGTTTCATGCCCCACTATAATGTTTGAACCAAGCACGGAGAAAGAGGGGTTATGATGGAAGACAATGAAGAAGAAGAGGACGACGACAGCTATCCTGGCCATGGGTTTCTTGAATACGATGATACAACAATGAGGGAAGAAGCTGAGCCGGTAATGCGGGAAGAAGCTGAGCCGGCAATGCGGGAAGAAGCTGAAGAAGAGGCATCAGATGAGCCCGTTGATGATCTAGGTCGGGCCATTGCCGATGCAAAGAGAAACTGCGCAAGTGATTTGGAGAATAAGAAGTTGTAGCGCATGTTATAGGATCACAAAAAATTGTTGTACCCGAATTGCGTAGGTGACAAGAAAAAGCTGGGCACCACACTGGAATTGCTGCAATGGAAGGCAGATAATGGTGTATCTGACAAGGGATTTGAAAAGTTGTTGGTAATGATAAAGAATATGCTTCCAAAGGACAACGAATTGCCCGAGAGTACGTACGAAGCAAAGAAGGCTGTCTGCCCTCTAGTGTTAGAGGTGCAGAAGATACATGCATGCCCTAATGGTTACATCCTCTACCACGGTGAGTACGAGGATTTGAACGCTTGCCCGGTATGCGGTGCATTGTGCTATAAGATCAGTCGCGATGACCCTGGTGATGTCGAGAGCGAGCGCCCCAGGAAGAAGATTCCTGCCAAGGTGATGTGGTATGCTCCTATAATACCACGGTTGAAACATTTATTCCAAAACAAAGAGCATGCCAAGGCGATGCGATGGCACAGAGAAGACCGTAAGAAAGATGAAAAGTTGAGAGTACCTGCTGACGGGTTGCAGTGGAGAAAAATCGAGAGAAAGTACGGGAAGGAGTTTGCAGATGACGCAAGAAACGCATGGTTTGGTCTAAGCACAGATGGCATTAATCCTTTTGGGGAGCAGAGCAGCAACCATCGCACCTGGCCTGTGACTCTATATTTGTATAACCTTCCTCCTTGGTTGTGCATGAAGCGGAAGTTCATTATGATGTCAGTGCTCATCCAAGGCCCTAAGCAACCCAGCAACGATATTGGTGTGTACCTAAGGCCATTAGTTGAAGAACTCTTACAGCTGTGGAATGGAACAGGTGTACGTGCGTGGGATGAGCACATGGGGGAAGAATTTGACCTAAAGGTGTTGCTGTTCGTGACCATCAATGATTGTCCTGCTCTCAGTAACCTTTCAGGACAGACAAACAAGGGATACCGCGCATGCACGCATTGTTTGGACGACATCGACAGTATATATTTGGCTAATTGTAAGAAGAATGTGTACCTGGGACATCGTCGATTTCTTCCGAGCAGGCATGCCGTAAGAAAGAAAGGCAAGCATTTCAAAGGTGAGGCGGATCACCGGACGAAGCCTCGCCACTGTACTGGTGCTGATGTACATGATATGGTCAAGGATTTGAAGGTAATCTTTGAAAAGGGTCCTGGCGGACAACCTGTTCCGAATGAAGCTGACAGACGCGCACCCATGTGGAAGAAGAAATCTATATTTTGGGACCTGCCCTATTGAAAAGACCTAGAGGTCCACTCCGTAATCGACGTGATGCACGTGGCGAAGAATCTTTGCGTGACCCTGCTTGGCTTCTTGGGTGTGTATGGAAAGACAAAAGATACACCTGAGGCACGGGAGGACCAACAACATATGCACGGAAAAGACGGCATACATCAGGGTCATGCCAGCTACGCTCTTACCAAAGAAGAGAAGAAAATCTTTTTTGAATGTCTGCTCAGTATTAAGGTACCGTCTGGCTTCTCGTCGAATATAAAGGGGATAATAAACATGGCAGAGAAAAAGTTCCAGAACCTAAAGTCTCGTGACTGCCACGTGATTATGATGCAACTGCTCCGGTTGCATTGAGGGGGCTTCTACCGGAAAACGTTCGATTAGCCATTGTGAAGCTATGTGCATTCCTCAATGCAATCTCTCAGAAGGTAATCGATCCAGAAATCATACCAAGGTTAGATAATGATTTGGTGCAATGTCTTGTCAGTTTCGAGTTGGTGTTCCCACCATCCTTCTTCAACATCATGACGCGCGTCCTAGTTCACCTATGCGAAGAGATTAACGTTTTGGGTCCTGTATTTCTACATAATATGTTCCCCTTTGAGAGGTTCATGGGAGTCTTAAAGAAATATGTTCATAACCGTGCTAGGCTAGAAGGAAGCATCTCCAAGGGCCATGAAAATGAGGAGGTCATTGAGTTTTGTATTGACTTTATTCCTGACCTTAAGCCGATTGGTGTTCCTGAATCGCGGTATAAGGGCAGACTGGATGGAAAAGGCACGCTAGGAGGGGATCAAATAATATGTATGGACGGACATTCTCTAACTGAAGCACACTACACAGTTCTACAAAATTCCGCCTTGGTGGCTCCGTATATGGATGAACACAAGAATTTTCTACGCTCCAAACACCCGGAGTGGTCTGATGACTGGATTACATGTGAACAAATCAGGAGTTTCGCCGGCTGGTTGCAGACACGTACCATGCATGACGCCTCTATTGGAGATGACATGTACTTGCTGTCCCAGTTACCATCTTCGAATATAATGACTTTCAAAGGGTACGAGATAAATGGTAATACATTTTACACGAAAAAAACTAAATGAAAAAAGCTCACCTACTGGGCCACAGCGGCCTGCATACGACTAGAAACCCAAATTCTAGTTGGGTCAGGATGCAGGCCCGCTAGCCCATAGGCCCAACAGGGCATCGCAGCAGAGAGGCCCAGAAGGCCTGCTTTAGAGAGGAGCTCAAGACAGCAGCGGCGGCGGGGCTTATAAGCAGGTGCGAGTGCCCCTCGGCTAGCGAGGTGGGACTAAACTTCTGCGCCCCTCGCCTGGCAGCGCACACCTTTTAGTACCGGGTCGTGGCTCCAACCGGTACTAAAGGGGGGGGGCTTTAGTACCGGTTGGCGCCACGACCCGGTATTAAAGGGGGTGCGGTTCCAACCGTTACTAAAGGTGGGTTCTATATAAGAAAACACTTCAAAAAAATTCAGTTTCTCATCTCTCTCTCTGCTTCTTTCTCCTCTGCCCCGTGGCCGCCGCCCCTTGTCGTCGCCCGGCCTGTCCCCGTCCCCGTCGCCGCGCCGCGCCCCGTCCTCCCGTCGTCCCCGCCCGGCCCGCCCCGGCCCCGTCGCCGTGCCCCGCCCCATCGTCCCCGCCCGGCCCGTCCCTGCCCCCGTCGTCACTGTTGTGGTTCTAAGTTTGACAGTAATGTAGGGGGGTAGCTATGGAGAGGCAAGATCTTAGCTATGGAGAAGTTGTAAGCACACGAGGTTTACAAGTTCAGGCCCTTCTCGGAGGAAGTAATAGCCCTACGTCTCGGAGCCCGGAGGCGGTCGACTGGATTATGCGTGTATAAATTACAGGGTTGTGAACCCTTTACACTGAGGAGGGGGTGGCTTATATAGAGTTCGCCGGACCCCTCCGGCCCTCAGTTGTGCAGGGTTTTAAATACATTAAGGTTGGGCGTTACTGGTAACGCCCCTAATAAAGTGCTATGATGACCATAAAAGCTACTTAATAACCGACCGTTAGCGTGCGGAGTGCCTTTAGGTCTCCTGGCTGTCGAGTGGTTGGTCTTGGTCGAGTGTCTTCGAGTCTGTCGAGTGGAACACCTCCAAGTCGATTGAAAGGTGATTTCTTCTAGAGATGTCCTTGTGTAGGGCAGTTGGGACAGGTCCATGACCCTACCCTAGGTACATAGCTTCATCATTAGCCCCCGAATGGATCGAGGTTTGAGTGGGGAAGGAGTTGAGAATTTCCCCGACTCATTTTGCATGCCATGAGCATATCTGGTTTCAGATCAATGAACCTGAGTGATGACAGCAACTTCCTTTTCAGTCGCCTTGATCCATTCTTACTTTTTTGTCGAGTGAGTTTCTTTACTTGAAAGGCTTCGAGTGATGGCATGGAGGAGATCTTCCGTTTGACAAGTTGTTCTGCTGCCGGCAGATTTCACGGGATTCGGATTTTGGGAAGCGCGCGGGACGGGGGAGGCCACAGTAATCGGATGGGATAGGGCGGAGCCGCCTCGATCTCCGCGCCACCTTTTTCGCCACGTATCACGCGCGCGATTGTTACGGGATTTGACAGGACCGCCCGGGCCTACCAGTCAGCCACTCGGAAGTGACCTCATATAAGGCGTCGGGCGGGGGTTTCTTGAACAGCGCGTTCCCATTCCCTCTTCTCCTCTTCAAGCTCCTTCGTCGCGCTCGCTCTTGCCCCAGCGCCTCCACTCCGTACGCGTCTCGCCGGCGACGATGGGGAAGGAGAAGATGGCGGCTCTGGAGCGGGCGAAGAAGGCGACGGCAAAGGCGAAGGGGAAGGCGACTAGTCGGGGTGGATCTTCCTCGCGAGCTGGCCTACCGAAGGGCTGGATCCAGGGTGAGTGGATCCGCTCAGCGATCCGCCAAGAAGACCTCGACGACCTAGCCGAAGGAGGCTGATCCCCCATGGATCGGCGCGGCTTCCGAGGAAGGAGACCGAGCCGCAACCTCGGGAGGGTGAGCGCGTTCTCCTTGCCACCCACGTCGACCGTGGATTTTCCTTGCCTCCTCACCCTTTCTTTCGGGGGTTTTTGAACTTCTTTGGGGCACAACTCCATCACTTCACTCCCAACACAATCGTGTATCTTGCTGATTTCGTGTCTTTGTGCGAGAATTTCTTGGGTTGTCGGCCTCACTGGGGTCTTTTCAAGCACATTTTCACCTATCGTTCTCAGACGGTGAAAAAGGCCAATCCGAGTGACGAGAGAACACAAGTGATTCGGATGTGTGGGGGTCTTGGTGTTCAGATGAGAGGGAAAAGTTCCTTTCCAGCCATGATTCTTCCCGACTCAGTTCGCGGATGGCAGTCGACCTGGTTTTACTGCAAAGACCAGTCGACACCAGGCCAGTCGACTGGCCTCCCTCCTTTTACCATGGACCGAGTGAGGAAACCCTCCTCTTTGAAGGTACTCCCGGAGGAGAAGGCGCAGGTTAGGGTGCTGGTCGAACGAGTGGTCCAGCTTATCCATGACGGGGTCACCGGTATGGATCTCTTGGAGGTTTTCCTTTAGCGGCGCATCCAGCCTCTTCAAGCCCGAGACCATCCGATGTGGATGTATTCGGGTCTTGACAACTCCACTCGGATTCACCCGGAGGAGGTCGATGACGACACACTGGAGAAGTGGCTGTCGGGCATGACCGGAAACAAGGACAACCCCAGGGGAGCCAGGAGAGTTCCTCCATTCGGCCAGTCCCATGTACCAGAGAAGGTCCGATTCTGAGCTTTTGATTGTAATCTGAATTCACTCACGCAGCTGCCTATACTGCGTCGACTGACTTTGTTCTCCCTGCTTTCTTTCATGCCATTATCGAAATGTATTCAATGCCCAACGGAGAGCAAGAGCAGGACCCGAAAGGAGAGGCAAGCGGCGGCGACAGTGGCGAATGGGACTCTGACGGTGAAGGGGACGAAGAAAGCGATGACCCAAGTGACGAAGAAGAAGTTGAGTCGACTCCTCGCAGGGAGAGGCGGTCCAAGCTTGACCAAGAACGACTGAGCGCCCGTGAAAAGGCGATTGCTCAAGCTGGTCAGTCTTCAAAGCATCCTCGGACCTCTTCGCCAACTCCAACTGAAAAAGCATCAAAGCATCCCAAAGTTGCAGAGCCGAAGCTTCGGAAGGCGTTGCCGAAGATTAAGATTGACATCCCCGTCGCTTCTGCGTGAGTGTCACCCTTTATATTCACTCGACGCCCCGTGCTGTTTGTTTTTCTTGTTTTAACCGGACGAACTTTGGAACTAGTAGCGCTGCTACTTCCAGGACCTCAGCTTACAGGGACGATGATGAGGTAATGGAGGATGCGGTCACTTCTAATCTGGGTATGATTTCTGCCATTCTGTCTTTATTTGGTCGACTCAACTGCAATGTGTACCATTGGGTGATGTGATTTTGTCGATTGAACTTTGAACAACTCCTAACATTATTGACCTCCCCGACGATGATGATGAAGAGCCCGAGAGGCCTTTGACGAGGAAAAATAGGCATGCTCCTGCAAGCAAGGTGCCACAGTCGACGCCGAGGGCGGAACCAGTCGTTCAGGACGCTGGTGATGCCAATCGGGGTTCTGTTATCTTCGCCGTGCCATTGTCGAGTGCCTTGCCTTCTTCGTCGACTGCTCAGGCCCCTGTCGACCCACCTTCAGTTTTTGCGACCCATCATGTCCCAGAGGACGAAGTGAATGCTGCCAAGGAAGCCATACGCCAGGCGGGCATTATGATGGAGAAAATGAAGATGGTGCGGGACGCCAGTCAGGCCACCTACGATGCTAGCTCGGCTCTCCAGAGCAATGTTCAGGTTAGTCGGTCGCCGCTTGGTCTGTTAGGATATGCTATCTGAAGACTCTTTTTCCGAAAATCTTTGCATCTGTACACCCACTAGGTGCGTCGATTGAATTTTTGAACTAGTGGGAGCACGCTGAGTGCACCCACTGGGTGTAGTCCCCGAGACTACGGTGGACTGCTGGCAGTCGACTATAGTCTTTGTGTTTTGATTCTTCGCTCGATGTGGTCTGGCCGCGTCGAGTGTAAACCGAACTGGTAGTTTGTCTCTTCTGCTCGGTCTGGGCGAGTGGGATCAGAACCGGTGGGGGCACGCCAAGTGCACCCATTGGGTGTAGTCCCCGAGACCGCGGTCGACTACTGGCAGTCGACTGTGGTCTGAGTTCTATGGTCTGAGTTCTTCTTTCTCTCCTTTTTTTGCACTCAACTCCGGCGGGCCGGTCGAGTGGGTCATAACCGGTGGGGGCACGCAAAGTGCACCCACTGGGTGTAGTCCTCGAGACTATGGTGGACTGCGGGCAGTCGACCGTAGTCTTAGTATTTATTGTCTTTGTCGTTTTTCGCTGTAAAATAACTTCTCCTACTTGATTGCAGAAATCTTGTGATCTTGGAGCTGGCTTTGCTGACTTGGAGAAACAGCAGATCCAACTGAACCTTGACTTGGAATTGGCCAAGACAGAGCTGCAAAAGGCCAAGGACGACGCCAATGGTAAGACGAGCTTGTCGACTAGTTTGTCCTAGGCTTGAGTACCCTTCTGCTCCTTCTGAATCAAGCACCGTTTCTTCGCAGAAAAACTGAGAGAAGCTCTGGCGAAGAAGGGTCAGGATTTGGCTACTGCTCAAAAGGAAGCTGACGACAGAACCGCTCTGGCTGAATAGAAACTGGCTTCGGTCCGCCAGTTGGAAGAAGAGAACACCAAGATGAAATCTGCTCTGAACGAAGCCAACAAGGAGTGCACACGCTTGAAGAAGGACAATCTCAACCTGTACGAGAAGATGGAAGGCATCGCTCGCAGGAGGGACGATCCGGAGAGCTATCTGAGGAGCCTTGCCAAGAAGTTGTTCATCAAGATTGAAGGTACGCATTTTGTTCTGACTGATGTTTTTTGTCGACTCAGCATACGGAAATTGACTTATCCTTGGACCGTGAACGCAGAGTTTTGCCAAAACTTCGAGGAGGAGACTGGGCGGATTGAGCCAGGTTTGGACCCAATCAATTCTCCCGTGAAAGATGAAATGGCCATGAATCTGCTCCGACTGGAATCCCGCATCGATGGTGTTGTGGACTACTTGGCTTGACTGAAGGTCGCCATGTCACGGATCGACATGGCACTTTAGCCAGAGGCCACGCTCCAGAATGATCTTGAGTCCCTGATGACTCGACTTAACGAGATCCCTGATCGAGTGCAGGAGTGGAAGAAATCTTCTGCCCGGTGTGGTGCTGATGTGGCTCTATCTTTGGTTCGTGTCCACTGCAAGGAGGTGCGACAAGATAAACTGGCAGCAATCAAGGTCGCCAACACCCAGAAGCATGACTTCCGAACTTTTATGGAGACTTTCATCGCTGCAGCCACTCGGATCGCCGACGGCGTCGACCTGGGTGAGTTCGTCGAGCCTACCAGTCCTCCTCCTGCGGAGTGAACAAACTTTTATGCCCCACCTTAAATTTGCCTCGGAATGCCGAGTGGTTTTTGTAACCGTTAAACTCTTTTGGGCTGAATGCCCGAGCACTTCGATCTGTGGTCTGGAACCTTTAGGATTTATCTGAACTTGGTTTATCATTGAATATCTTCATGAATCCCCCGTCGAGTGGAACTCGTTCTTCACTCAAGACAACTTTTGTATTTGTGGCAGCTCCGAAGGAGAAGGTAGCAGTCGACCTGCACCTCGTCATCCTTGCGGGTTGGCGATGGAGCGCACATTGTATTTGTGGCGAAGCTCCCAAGGAGAAGGTGGCAGTAGACCTGCACCTCGTCGTCCTTGCGGAGTGGGATGGAGCGCATGTTGTATTTGTGGCGAAGCTCCCAAGGAGAAGGTGGCAGTCGACCTGCACCTCGTTACTACAGAGTCGGATGGAGCGCACGTTGTATTTGTAGCGAAGCTCCCAAGGAGAAGGTGGCAGTCGACCTGCACCTCGTCGTCCTTGAGGATTGAGATGTGTTTCGTACTTAGGCGAGTACTGGACTGCAACTAAGCCCCCGAGTGGGAGGCTGGCTCACCACTCGGTAGGATTTTCAAATACTTAGGCGAGTACTGGACTGCAGCTAAGCCCCCGAGTGGGAGGCTGGCTCACCACTTGGTAGGATTTTCAAATACTTAGGCGAGTACGGAACTGTAGCTAAGCCCCTGAGTGGGAGGCTGGCTCACCACTCGGTAGGATTTTCAAATACTTAGGCGAGTACTGGACTGCAGCTAAGCCCCCGAGTGGGAGGCCGGCTCACCACTCTGTAGGATTTTCAAATACTTAGGCGAAACGGGTTCGCAGCTAAGCCCCCGAGTGGGAGGCTGGCTCACCACTCGGTAGGAAATTATTTTTACAAACTTAGGCGAAACGGATTCACAGCTAAGCCACCCACTGGGGGATTTCTCATGCAAACAAAAACAATAACAATCACTGGGAAAATTATAACGCTCTTGTCTTTGATAAATAAACTATAGGAGTTTTTCTTATTACATCTCATCCGAGTGAGAATTCAAGTATAAAAGGGGCAGAGTAGCTCCGCATTCCAGGCTCGTGGCTCATCAATCTGGCGATCGACATTATAGAGGTGGTACACTCCATTGTGGAGGACTCTGGTGACTATGAAGGGGCCTTCCCAAGTAGGAGCGAGTTTGTGTGGTTTCTGCTAATCCACTCGGAGGACTAAGTCTTCTTCTTGGAAGGCTTGACTCTTCACATTTCTGGCATGGAATCGACGCAAGTCTTGCTGATAGATGGTCAATCGGATCATGGCCATTTCTCTTTCTTCTTCCAGGAGGTCGACTGCGTCCTGCCGGGATTGTTCTGCTTCATCTTCAGAGTAGAGCTTGACTCGGGGGGGGGGGGCATTGTGAAGCAGGTCACTCGGCAAGACTGCTTCGGCTCCGTAGACCAGAAAGAATGGGGTTCTTCCGGTCGATCGGTTCAGGGTTGTCCTCAATCCCCAAAGAACTGATGGAAGCTCATCGACCCATGCTCCTGCCACATGCTTGAGATCGCGCATCAATCGAGGTTTTAGTCCTTTGAGAATTAAGCCGTTTGCTCTTTCTGCTTGTCCATTCGACTAGGGGTGAGCGACCGAAGCGTAGTCGACTCGTGTGCCCTGAGAGGCGCAAAAGGCCCTGAATTTGTCGAAATCGAAGTTTGACCCATTGTCAGTGATGATGCTGTGCGGAACTCCATATCTGAATATCAACTCTCTGATGAAGCTGATAGCAATGCAAGCATCAAGATTCTTGATAGGCTTAGCTTCAATCCATTTGGTGAACTTGTCGACTGCTACTAGCACATGAGTGAAGCCGCTCCTGCCCGTTCTCAGTGGTCCAACCATGTCCAGCCCCCAAACAGCGAAGGGCCAAACGAGTGGAATGGTTTTCAGGGCTGACGCGGGCTTGTGCGACATATTGGAGTAATACTGACATCCTTCACATTTGTCGACTATCTCTTTCGCCATTTCATTCGCTCTTGGCCAGTAGAATCCCGCTCGGTATGCTTTAGCCACAATGGTCCGAGAGGACGCATGATGACCATAGGTCCCCGAGTGGATATCATCAAGGATCATCTGACCTTCTTCTGGTGTTATACACTTCTGACTGACTCCAGTCACACTTTCTCTATACAACTATCCATTTATGACTGTAAAGGCCTTGGATCGACGGACGATCTGTCGAGCCTCTTCTTCGTCCTCTGGGAGTTCTTTCCTTAGGATGTACGCGATGTACGGTATTGTCTAGTCGGGAGTGATGACCAAGACTTCCATGATCAGGTCGACCACAGCTGGAACTTCAAATTCAGTCGGATCCCTGGCACTTTTTGGCTGCGGGGCTTCTTCAGTGAAGGGATCCTCCTGAACTGATGGTGTGTGGACGTGTTCCAAAAACACATTGCTGGGAATGGCTTCTCTTTTGGAACCTATTTTTGCCAAATCATCAGCTGCTTGATTTTTCAGTCGGGGTATATGATGAAGCTCTAACCCCTCGAATTTCTTCTCCAGCTTTCTCACTTCATTGCAATGACCAGTCATGGCTGGACTTCTGACGTCCCACTCCTTCATCACCTGATTAACCACCAAATCTGAGTCGCCATAGACCATGAGGCGACGGACGCCGAGTGAAATGGCCATGCGCAACCCATATAAAAGTGCTTCATATTCTGCCTCGTTATTGGAGGAATCAAAGTGGATTTGAAGAACATATCTGAGCTTATCTCCTCGAGGGGAGACCAACACCACCCCGGCACCGGAACCATTCAGCATTTTGGAACCGTCGAAGAACATGGTCCAATGCTCTGAGTGAACCTGAGTCGGCAGTTGCTGTTCAATCCACTCGGCGACGAAATCTGCTATTGCCTGGGACTTGATAGCTTTCTTTCCCTCAAACTTGATATCTAGAGGAAGGAGTTCAATCGCCCATTTTGCCACTCGACCAGTTGCATCTCTGTTATGCAGGATCTCTGACAATGGAGCGTCGCTGACGACTGTAATGGAATGATCAGAGAAGTAGTGAGCAACTTTCTTTGTGGTCATATAAATCCCATATACAAGCTTCTGATAATGAGGATATCTTTGCTTCGACGGGGTCAAAACTTCGGAAATATAATATACTGGGTGCTGAACTTTGAAGGCTTTTCCTTCTTCTTCCCGCTCGACCGTAAGTACCATACTGACGACTTGTCCCGTGGCTGCGATGTAAAGCAGCAAAGGCTCCTTGCTGATTGGGGCAGCAAGCACCGGCTGGGTGGAGAGCAGAGCTTTGAGCTCTGCAAACGCTGCATCAGCTTCAGGAGTCCACTCGAACTTGTCGGACTTCTTCATCAATCGGTAAAGAGGCAATGCCTTTTCACCGAGACGAGATATGAATCAACTTAAAGCGGCCAAGCAACCAGTAAGCTTCTGGACGTCGTGCACTCGCACAGGACTTTTCATTCGGAGTATAGTACCGACTTTTTCTGGATTGGCGTCGATTCCCCGTTCGGAAACGAGAAAACCGAGTAATTTTCCGCTAGGAACTCCGAATGTGCACTTTGATGGATTAAGCTTGATATCATACCTCCTGAGGTTGGCAAAGATTTCAGCAAGGTCAGTCAGCAGGTCGGAACCCTTCCGTGACTTGACCACAATATCATCCATGTATGCTTCCACATTCCGACTGATTTGAGTGAGCAAACACTTCTGAACCATCCTCATGAATGTGGCTCCGGCATTCTTGAGGCCGAACGGCATGGTAACATAACAGAAGCACCCGAATGGAGTGATGAAAGCTGTTTTGATCTCGTCAGGTCCATCCAGACGGATCTGATGGTACCCAGAATAGGTGTCTAAAAAAGACAGTCGCTCACATCCCGCAGTCGAGTCGACTATCTGGTCGATGCGGGGAGAGGAAAATGATCTTTCGGGCAGGCCCGATTGATATGTTTAAAGTCAATGCACATGCGAAGTGACTTATCCTTCTTGGGGACCATGACAACGTTGGCGAGCCACTCGGAGTGGTAGATTTCTCGGATGAACTCCGCTACTAAGATCCGAGCCACCTCCTCGCCAATAGCCTTTCTCTTCTGGACGGCGAACCGTCAGAGATGTTCTTTGACAAGTTTTACTTTTGAGTCGACTCTTAGGCGGTGCTCGGCCAGCTCCCTGGGAACACCCGGCATGTCAGAAGGCTTCCATGCGAAAATGTCCCTGTTCTCTCGGAGGAACTGGATGAGCGCTTCTTCCTATTTGGAGTCGAGTTTTGTTGAGATATGAGTCGGAGCAGCACTAGGATCGGTCGGATGGATGTGAGCCGGTTTCGTTTCACCAGACGACTGAAAAGCTGATTCTTTAGCGGGCTTCTTGGCTCGCAACAAATCACTCGGGTCTGCAGTCTTCTGGTATTCTTGCAGCTCCACCACTGCCATCTGAGCATCAGTGATCTTTAAACCTTTCTGAAAACACTCTTCTGCTTTCTTCCGATTGCCCGTAAAGTGATCACACCTTTGGGACCAGGCATCTTCAATTTGAGATACACATGACATGGTTGAGCCATGAAGCGTGCATAAGCCGGCCTGCCCAAAATAGCGTGATACGCACTCTGGAAATCTACAGTTTCGAATGTCAACTTTTCTTTGTGGTAATTCTTGGAATCACCGAAAACCACATCAAGAGCAATCTGGCCGAGTGACTCAGCCTTCTTTCCAGGAATGACTCCATGGAAACTCATGTTGCGGGCACTGAGTCTGGACATCGGAATGCCCATCCCTTTCAATGTCTCAGCATACAATATGTTCAAACCACTGCCACCATCCATCAAGACTTTGGTCAGTCGAATGCCTTCAAAAACTGGGTCGACCACCAAAGCTTGCCTCCCAGGGGTGGCAATGTGCGTTGGGTGATCGAACTGGTCGAATGTGATGGCAGTCTGAGACCACTTCAGATAACTGGGTGTTGCCGGAGCGATCATATTCACCTCACGGTTGTAACTTTCAGTCGACTTTTGCTTTCAACATCAGCAAAAATCATCAGGGTGGAATTGACCTGGGGGTATCCATCGTCACTGTCTTCCTTGTCCTCAACTTTGTCCGACTCATTTTCCTTATTTTTGGGCTGCTTGCCCTGGAACTGCTGGATCAAGAGCCGACACTGTCGAGTGGTATGTTTTGGGTAAATGAACTTACCCTCTTCATGTTTCTTGGTGTGGATGTGACATGGCAAATCCAACACATCATTTCCATCTTGGTCTTTAACTTTCTTGGGGTTCCAAGGTCCTTTGGGTTTCCCCTTAAACTTTCCTTGAGTTACAACCAAGGCTTCCCCAGGAGCAGCTGGCTCGGCTTTCCGCTTCTGTTTCCGATTGGAATTTCCTCCGGTTTCTTGAGCGACTGACTTGAGCTTGCCACTCCCGAGTCGATCCTCATCTTCACCATTAGCGTACTTGGTGGCAATCTCCGTCATCCGGTTCAGAGACATATCTCCGGTTCGACCAAATTTCAGATTCAGTTCTCTGTACTTGACGCCTTCTTTGAAGGCACAAGCTGCTTGGTGATCAGGCACATTCTCTACCGTGTGATGTAACGTGATCCATCTCTGGATGTAATCTCTCAAAGTTTCATTCGGCTTCTGCACGCAAGACCGCAGTTCCGTCAGCCCTGCCGGTCACTTGCATGTTCCTTCAAATGTGGTGACAAACACTCGGGCGAGATCTTCCCAAGTGTAAATGCTGCTGGGTGCTAACTGATTCAGCCATGCTCTGGCCGAGCCCTCCAACATGAGAGGCAGGTGCTTCATGGCCACTTCATCATTGCTGCCGCCAATCTGGACGGCCACTCGGTAGTCTTCAAGCCAAGTATCGGGCTTGGACTCACCAGTGAACTTACTGACTCCAGTCACCAACCTGAAGTTGGGAGGAATCACAGCGGCCCTGATGGCTCTACTAAAGCACTCTGGCCCCGAAACATGTACTCTGCTGCTGGTAGGTGCATCTCTGTCGTGACCTTCTCGGTGAGCTCTGTTCCTGTCGACCAATCCTTGAACGAGAATGGATCTTGCATCAAAGCCTGGTTCCCTAGGGTCGACTGGAATCCTTCGCCCAACACTATGAGGGCGCCTGTCATCTTGCTGTCGAGGCGCATACGACCCGCTCCTCGGGGGAGGGGTGGGCACTCGACGTCGATCGTCACGATCGAATCGGTGATCATACTGCTCACGGTTCCCGTACTGATTACGCTGGTCCCCACGTCCCTGACGCCTCGGGGGCGATCTTGGGCTATGAGCCGACTGGACTGTGTCTGCAGCAACGGATCTGCTATGAATCCTGTTCCGCAACTGAGAAACAGCGGAATTCTGGTCTCCTGCTGCCCAGAGTAACGCTCTGATCTGCAGCAAGCCTCTGCCAGCCTCCGACTGGGAAGGCTGAATCGACTCTGCTATACGGGCTGCAGCTGCTAAATTCTGAATCGGAGTTCGATATACCTGCGGGGGCGGAAAGAGCTGACGTCGACTGGATTCTGGAACCCGTTGTCGCGCACGGTCGTCGAGTGCTCGCTGGAGGTTCTCCAGTTGAGTGCGCTCGGCCAAGTTTGCCAGGCGCGCGTCCTCCAAGGCACGAGCCTTGGGGGTTTCTCCAACGATAGGAGTGCGCAGTGCATCCATGTTCCGGCGATGAAGTTCTTCTCTCTGCAGCGACGTGAGAGGCTCGAGGAGATATTCCTCATGAGGACGCGACGGGTCGCCTCCACCTGCGCCTCCGTCGGTGCGTGGAAAACCGGGAGGACTGGGCGGTCCATCGACCATCAGAACCTCCGCCGCCGGATCACTGTTGTCGCACTCGGATGCGGTCTCTGCGGAGCCAGTCAACAGATCGAATAGGCCATAGAGGGATTCGTCGGGCTCGATCGCCGTGACTTGAGGGGTGGCCGACTGGCGTGCCACCGCGTGTCTCATCCACCACTGAAGTCTCGACCGACCGGAGCGCTTGCGCCGGCGGGAAACAGGGAGGGAGGACAACACAGGAGCCGACCGGTAGTGGGTTGACGGTTGCCGCAAGAGAACGCCGCGGACGCACGCGCTAAAGTGCGTTGCCCCGCGGACAGGGAGTGCGTCCACGTCGAGCGGAGCCTCCTGAAGCCAAGCGGAGTCGTCGGCGATGAACGTGAGCGCGCCGAGACGGATCTCGCGGCCCTCCACCAAAACTCCGCCAGAAACCATGATGATTTGGATCGGAAAAGATCGCAACTCCTCCAACAAATCGCTAAGACACCTGCCCCACGGTGGGCGCCAACTGTCATGGTTCTAAGTCTGACAGTAATGTAGGGGGGTAGGTATGGAGAGGCAAGATCTTAGCTATGGAGAAGTTGTAAGCACACGAGGTTTACGAGTTCAGGCCCTTCTTAGAGGAAGTAATAGCCCTACGTCTCGGAGCCTGGAGGCGGTCGACTGGATTATGCGTGTATGAATTACAGGGGTGCGAACCCTTGACACTGAGGAGGGGGGTGGCTTATATAGAGTTCGCCGGACCCCTCCGGCCCTCAGTTGTGCAGGGTTTTAAATACATTAAGGTCGGGCGTTACTGGTAACGCCCCTAGTAAAGTGCTATGATGACCATAAAAGCTACTTAATAACCGACCGTTAGCGTGCGGAGTGCCTTTAGGTCTCCTGGCCGTCGAGTGGTTTGATCTTGGTCGATTGATTGCTTCTTGGTCGAGTGTCTTCGAGTCTGTCGAGTGGAACACCTCCAAGTCGATTGAAAGGTGATTTCTTCTAGAGATGTCCTTGGGTAGGGCAGTTGGGACAGGTCCATGACCCTACCCTAGGTACATAGCTTCATCAGTCACCGCCCGTCTCCGTCCCTGTCGCCGCCCCCCGTCGTCGCGCCTCGCCGGTGAGCTCCTGCCCCGGCTGCCATGTCCACACACACACACACATTGTTATAGAAATGTTAGCAATTATTCTGTTTTTTAGTTATAGAAATTTTAGAATGTTAGTTATATAGAAATGTTTTTTAGTTATAGAAATATTAGAAATGTTAGTTATATAGAAATGTTAGTTATATAGAAATGTTAGTTATATAGAAATATTAGAAATGTTAGTTATATAGAAATGTTAGTTATATAGAAATATTAGAAATGTTAGTTATATAGAAATATTAGAAATGTTAGTTATATAGAAATTTTAGTTATATAGAAATGTTTTTTAGTTATAGAAATATTAGAAATGTTAGTTTTAGTTATAGAAATATTAGAAATGTTAGTTTTAGTTATAAAACTTAGAATTTGCATATATGAAATCACAATCCATCATTTAAAAAATGTTACTTTACTTTTGCGGTATATAGTATTTGTTGTCGACAATGCCCGGCCCACATCCTCGCCGTCGACCAGTTCGCGATGATGTCCTGCTTCAGAGGACCCATGTCCGGGATTGGGCTTCGCCGGGCTACCTTCAGGGGCGCGACGCTTGGTGAGGAACCCGGCCCCGGGTCCCATCGTTGACCCTGATCTCCTTTGGTGGCGTTCGCATGGGCCACTTTCGGTGCGGAGGGAGCCGGCCCCGCCGGAGGTGGTACGTCGCCGTGTTTGGGAGGAGGATGAGCACATCCATCGCTACATGGCTGCTATGGACGTCAGGTTCTCCAATACCTGGCAGGTTCTTTCGGGAGATCACCCGAGCTATGATCCAGTGATGGTTCCTTCACTTTGGTTGTCCACCGCCCGCGCCTCAAGAACCGCGAGTGGCCTAGATTACTCTCTAGTATGCGATCTTTATTAGCTAGCTAGCTAGCTAGTGATGTATTCGATATATAATATTCGAGATGATTTATTTGAGATTATATATATTATTCGAGACGATGTATTCGAGATTATATCTATTATTTGAGACGACGTATTCGAGATTATATTCGATGATGCTTATTATGTACTATGATTGATTCAGTTTTTCCTTATTAATTGATTGCATCCATGCATTGTAATTTGAATATATTTCTTTTGGATTAGTTAAATAAAATCTATGGCAGACAATACCGGCAGAGAGGGAGAAGAGGCCCTGTTCAATATCATACGCAATCCTCGCAGGCCAGATGATGATCAGAATGAAGAAGATTATGATGGCTCCGAATATCTAAACAACACCGGGGAGGGTGATATGTTATTCGATCACGACGACCAAATTGATGAAGTCATGAACTATGAACATGACGAAGAAAATGTTGATCTTGAAACAACAAAGACCGGCAAGGTATATTTATATAAGCAGGCATCTGGTGATCATCACATGTTTTAAATGACTTGAAGATATATATTAATGAATCGATCTTTCTTCTTTCAGCCATCCGGATCGAGCAAATCTTCAGGCAGCAGGACAGTACAAGGCCCGAACAAAAAGTTGAAGGAGGGTGTAAAGTACAATATCGAGGCCATCAAACCTAATGGCGAACCATTAGCGCCTAAGAAGATTGCGGACAAGTTCATTCGTCAGTGCGGAGTTCTTGTGAAGGACCAACTCCCGATCTCCCTTCAAGAATGGAGAGAGCCAGCAAAGCCACGTCCAGATCTTACTTTTGTCGATGCCAGACAAAAACTTCTGCTTTGGGAAACGCTCATGGAACATTTCATCCTACCAGATCATTTCATAGATGCAGATGTGGAGAAAGTCAAGGACGCTGCTCTTAGGAAGATGGCGGTTGCATTCAACAACCACAAGAATCGTGTATGGGACCAGTACATCAAGGGAGGAAAGAAGACTCCAATATTCAAGGGAACACTAGAGAAGCAAAGTGCTCATTGGGACGATTTCGTGAAATTCAAGGAATCGGAATTATCTAAGGAACGGTCGAGAATAAACAAGGCCAATACCGCAAAAAAGGATAAGTTCCATAAGCTGGGGCCAGGTGGCTACGCGATGGCAATGCCTAAGTGGGATAAGTCTGAGAAAGAGATGGAGGATGCAGGTGTCACTCCAGTTACATTGAGCTGGCCCCCCAGGTGCAGGACTTGGTTCTATGTGCATGGGGGGAGTTGGACCCGAAGACAGGCTTAGTTTCAAGGAAGGCATGTCTGAACTGAGCCGAAGATAAGATACTTGTTGCAATAGAAGAGGCTCGATCGGGGGTGTTCAAGCCCAACGGAGAGAACGACGAGCTTACGCGTGCCCTGGGAAATCCTGAACACCCGAGAAGAACACGAGGCAAGGGCGTTATTCCATGGTATGAGGGGTTTTCGGACTGGAACACCGACTACAGAAAACGTGCGAGAAGGAAGATTGCGGAGGAGAAGAAGAGGAAGATGGAGGAGGAGCAGAGGAAGCAGGACTATGAACGCCTTCAAGGCCTAGAATTAGTGCACGTGGACTTGGGAGTCAAATTCCAGTCGCAGCAGGAGCAGATCGACTCACTTAGCCAGCAAAGGGGGTCTTAGCAGCTAGCGGATGATCCAGCATTGGATAGCACCGTCCATCCATGCCGAGAAGCAGTGTGGGTTCCGCCCCGGGCGACGCATTGCTGGATAGCTACCCAGTGGATGACATCATGGAGAACACTAACTGCGAGCTACACTTCAAAATGAAGAACATATCCATGAAGGTGGCGGACGCCGTTGCTTTTACAAATCCCCCCGAGGCAACCTTCCATTGCAACCCGATTCCAGCGGGCTATGCTCGTGTCTTGGTTGATGAGGTGGTGGACCAATATTCGGGGCTAGAGCTTGACATTCCTGAAGTTGACGAGGAGCACACACTGGGAGACGCCAACCATCGTATCATCCTATGGAGAAAGGATTGCATCATCTTTCGAAGGCCACCGACACCGTGTGAGGCGACTCCTCGTCGAAGTCCGCCACCGAATCAGCAGACTCCCGCTCCTCCAAGTCCACCAACGTGTCAGGCCACTCCTCCTCCTCCTCCAAGTCCGGCAAAGCGTCAGGCCACTCCTCCTCGAAGTCCGGCACAGCTTCAGGCCACTCCTCCTCCTCCAACTCAGCCACATCAGCCGTCTCCGCTGCCACAGTAATCACGGAAGAGAGCCGCCGCAACTATGGTGCGTAGCGGTACAAGTCGAGGTAGTACTGGAGGTACAGGCGGAGGCAAGCGATGTCAATATGGTCCAAGCAGCCTCGCGCCTCTTCCGTAGAGGCCTTATGACAAGTCCAAGGAGGAAAACGCAGCCATATCGAAGGCCGAGGTGGAAGCCCATTTTGCACCGAAACTGCCACCGCCGCCAAGGGAGAAAGTGCCTGAGGAAAAGATTGACCACTTCATTCGTATGGCTAGACCACCAACTCCCAAGCCTGTTGACATAGACTATGAGCGCCACCTCAGGAAGTTAAATCGAGCACGTCTACAGAAAGAGGCGAGCTCAAGCTCGAGCAAATCAGTTGGCAAAAGGAGCGGTAAAACCGTTCCCCAGCTGGGAGAATAGGCGGCGCAATAACCCCCCCGCTTGTTGTGCCAACAACACATGAGAGTATGCGCGCCCAATATTATTGTGGGCAAACCATTAACGTTTCTGGGCTGGGCGATGTGGTAATAACCGAGGAGCATATTGAGCGGGCTGAAAGGCTCATGATCATTGTTGGACAACTCCTCGATATCGAGCCCATATCTCTGCTTAGAGGGGAGGAAATAAAACGGAAATATGTCCGGGGCCACCTTTAGTCGAGCCAGACGAGGTCAAGAAGCTCCCAACGAGAATGTATGAATTGCACCAATGGTACATGGACATTACCAAGATTTCCAATCGAGAGTCCCTCAAGGTGAATGTCAAGAAGGATCATTACTTCCATGAGAAAGTTGTGTCCATTGAGTATTCAGAACTATTTCAGTTATACAATCAAGACGCACTCGACAAATCTATCGTCAGTTGCTATTGTCTGTAAGTGATTTCTTTCTGTACTTTAATTCTCAAGCTAGTTGTAGTGATCATTTTGATCAATCATTACCTGTAATTATCCTCACTATATTCTTTTCTGTGATATTATGCAGGATGAAGATGTATGAAATGAAAAAAGGTGAACGCTATGGCATTGGGTTCATTGACCCAAATACCATTAATGAATACACATGGAAATTAGATGCATATTATGAAAAAGTGTAGAGGAAAGCATGCTAGAGTTCTTCAAGCGCCTCAATACCAATGAAGATATACTACTTCCTTACAACTTCGAGTGAGTCACACTGTCTTGTACTACAAATTCTGTTTTTGCCTACTAGATAGCTACATGTTTTTGCTTACATATGCCCGCTTAATTAAGACATGCAAACATGTGTGCATGCAGATTTCACCGGATCTTGTTAATCATTAAAGTTGATGAAGGAACAATTGAAATACTAGACTCACTACTTAAAAAACAAAGTGACTACACCATCTTGTTTGGGATAGTCAATAGGTAATTTCAATCATTATTAACTATATCTCGGCCTATTTAGTTCGTCATTTCCTGATATGAACTTTTTAATAACCCCTTTATTCATTTTCTTTGTCGGCGGGCAGGGTTTGAGCAAAGTTCATCAACGTCACTACAGGCCAATGGAAACGAAAGCTGAAATGGCATCGACCCAAGGTAAGTAATTAAGTAGTACTAGCTAGCTAGCTGCCATCTCTTTAATTATCATGCTTGATTAATTATTATCTGATCAAATTCCATTCTCGTAAAGGTCCTGAAGCAGGCGCCGGGGAATAATTTGTGTGCATACTACATTTGCGAGAACATTCGCATGATGTCGTCCGAAAGGAGCAGATCTGAAAGACAGGACTGGGTACGTTTGTCAGAGCACTATTCACAATTTTTACAACATTATCGATATCTAGTCACACAACTAATACACATGCATATTGACCTCCTTCTTAAGAGTTCAGAGAGGTGCGGGAGCAGCTCCTAGCAGAGGAGCGCATAGAAGTAATTCAAGAGGAAATAGCGGGATTTTTGCTCGACCAGGTCATAGATCCCAAAGGAGAATACTATTACCCGCTACCACCCCCATGAACCACTTCCAATTGTCATCATGCTCCGAAGGCATCAATTAGGCTAATGCCACTGGCTCCGGAGGCACCAATTAGGAGAAATTGTATATAGCTAGCTAATTGTATATATATACACATGTGTGTATATATGTGTAAATTAATGGTGGTTGTGAGACATTCGATGATATATAAGGAGGTAGCCAGGACTGCCATCGGTCGCGTACGCAACATGCAGGAGTGCAAAGGGCGATGAACCCAAGACCCCTGTGCGCTTAGGATGTAGACTGGCGTGTTGGCCACTCTGTTGAGCCTAGGTAGGACTGCGGTGTGTTAATCAGCCTGTATCCGGCCGAAGTTGATCGAGCGTTTTGGGTAAGTTGGTGAACCCCTGCAGGGAAGTATATCTATTCGAATAGCCGTGTCCACGGTAACGTACGCTCGAAGTTGTATCTCGGTCGAAACAACTAGAACTGAATGATGAGGAATGTAATGGATATGATGGCTCCGAGATTGCTTTCTCGCAGGGAGTTGAGAAAGGATCTCTGGGGCGCTAATGTTATAACATATTTTTTTAGTATAATATGCTATTCTGTACTCTTCTAATACTGCAAGATGCTTAAAGATGCTAGTCTTCGATAGGCTACGCTTTCCCTTCTCTTCTGTCATTCTGCAGTTCAGTCCATAGATACATCTCATTCCTTTGATACTAATGCATACTTAGTGTAGTTCTGATGTAAGTCTTGCGAGTACTTTGGATGAGTACTGACAGTTGCTTTGATACCTCTTTTTCCCCTATACCGATTGTTGCGATCAGATGGTGGATCCCAGGAGCCAGATGCCACCACCGATGACTAGTACTACTACCCCAAGGGTGCCTACTACTACGTGGAGACCGCCGATGAGCAGAAGTAGTTAGGAGGCTCCCAGGCAGGAGGCCTTGTCTTTTCGATCGTTATTGCTTTTGTACTAGTCTTCTTAAGGAAAACTTGTCTAACTTATGTTTGTACTCAGATATTGTTGCTTCCGCTGGCTCTTGTGTGTTCGAGCTTCTGTATTCGAGCCCTCGAGGCCCTGTCTTGTAATATAAAGCTTGTATTATTTTAATTTGTGGCTAGAGTTGTGTTGTGATATCTTCCCGTGAGTATCTGATCTTGATCGTACACATTTGCATGTATAATTAGTGTACGATTGAATTGGGGGCGTTACACGTGATCCCCACCCCCTCCCACCCTTTGAGTAGCATGCAAAGGGGGAGGGGACTCGTGGCCTCTTTGGGAGAGGGGAGCAGTGGCGGCTAGGTGATGCCCTTTGAGATTCGTTTTTTCGAACTGTGGAGACTCCCACTGAAGCTATGCCTTTAATAATTAAAGGTACTTTTTTGTTCTAGTCATAACACCTATTGATTGTTGCTAAAAAGCAAGGGCTTTTTTTAACAAGCTTCATGCACGCATTAAGATCAGTAAATCCAATATGGTTTATATCTAACTTATGTATGACAATGTTGTTATTATTCGCTGTGCTATGTAGGTATGTGTTGTTAAAACTTCTGTTTTTTGAGAGAAGAGGAAAACAATTATACATGACGCTATCCTTATTACGGAAGAAGTAAGTTTGTGAGTTACGACATTTTTTCATGTTTTGGTGAGATTTAGATATGGTGTTGAAATTAACATCTCTCATTATTCATGTATAAGTGAAGAGTTTGCGATAACTTTGAGAACTTTGACCTTCATATGTTGGATACATGCAAAAGATTTGATCAGTACAAGCATGAGTGACTTATTTATCTTCATCTTTGGAGGTTGTTAAATAAAATGTGATGTTTTGTCCTCGCAAAGCTATGTTTCTTCCGTAAACAAATAAAAGATGTTTTAGGTCGCTAAAATCTTCTTTTGAAGGTCATAGAGGGAGTAGCATATTGCATTCTAATTTTATTTCTTCCGTTGCAACGCACATAACATTTGCGGTTGCTAGTTAAAAAAGAAAATCAAATGATAACACCCATACGTGTGGCATTTATTAACACACCCACACGCATTCGATGTCTCTCAATCCATTTGCATGATTTTTGAAGCAGACGCCATCTGGGTGGAGAACCACGTAAGCACTTAACGTCGTGTGAGCGTTTTCATTTAGTGCCACACATGTGGGCGCTCCTCGCTCGAACGGACACATGAACGTGTTGGATTATGGATGGGCTTAGGCCCATATAAGACACTAATCCCTGGTTAATCTTGAGGCCCATGTATGAGATGGCAGGTGGTGGGAAGTTTAGTCCCACCTTGCTAGTTGAGGAGAGTTGAGACCCCTTTATAAGGGCTGCTCTACCACTTGCCATTGGGAGCTTGGGAAGAGGAGTGGTACATGCGCGCTCCTCCTCCTCCGCCGCTCGCCTCGCTATGCCTTGCCTCGTCACGATGCGCGTGAGTTGCGGGTTGCGGGATTGAGCTGAGCTGAAGCTTGTTTTTGCGGCTCAGGAATGAATTAATTAATCAGGGATTAATTAACGAGTCGCTAACATGTGGGCCACTGTCCAAGACGTTCGATTGTGGGCTGACTTGTGTTGCCAGGATTCGTCGACTCCCTTGCCGGGAACAATGACTCCCTTGCCGGGAGTGGGCCGACTCGGTCATCGGCCTCGACAAGGCCCACGACTTTCTTCCTTACGGACTATATAAGAAGGCTCTGGCCAGTGAAGTCACCTAGTTTGGTTCACTAACTCCCTCTCACGTGACCTAGCCGTCATCTAATGTTCCTCACTCTGTGCTGCCTCCGGCGATCCCATCCCGACGATCGCGTGCACGGCTGGTCGGGAGAGCAGGTGCCTTCGGAACCCTGTCGTTCGAGATCCTGCCTGGGAGAATGGCAATAAGGTTTTTGGGGAGCGTCTCGACGCGACTGCTCCCGATCCGTCCCCAACTCCGTTCGCCTCTGCTTGCACTACTTCCTCTGCATCGACACCATGGCCGACTGTCGTGGATCTAAGTCTGACAGTAGAATGTGGGGTAGGAATGTAGAGGCAAGATCCTAGCTATGGAGGAGTTGTACACACGATTTTTACGAGTTCAGTCCCTTCTCGGAGGAAGTAACAGCCCTACGTCTCGGAGCCCAGAGGCGGTCGACTGGATTATATGCGTGTGTGTTACAGGGGGTGCGAACCCTTGTCCCTGAGGAGGGGGGTGGCTTATATAGAGTTCGCCAGACCCCTCCCGCCCTCAGTTACAAAGGGTTTAAGGTACATAAAGATGGAGACGTTACTGGTAACGCCCGTAATAAAAGTACATAATGACCATTAAGGCTATGACTTAAATCCCGACCGTTGCAGAGTGGAGTGGCTCTAGATCTTCTGATAGTCGAGTGGTTGTTCGTACGGTCGAGTGTCTTCAAGACTGTCGAGTGGAACATGGCTTCAGGGTCGAGTGGATGGTGATTTTTCTTCGACTGCTTCTGGTTCTTTTAGGGATGTCCTTGGGAAGGGTATCTTGAACATATCCATGACCCTACCCTAGGTACATAGCTTCATCATTAGCCCCCGAATGGATCAGGGATTGAGTGAGGAAGGAGTTGAGAACACTTCCGACTCATTTTTAGTGCTATGAGTATATCTTGCTCTGGATCAATGAACTGAGGGGATGACACCAACTTCTTTTTCAGTCGCCTTGGTCCATTCTTAGTTTTTGTCGAGTGAACTTTTATGGTAGAGTTCTGAATGACGATGTGGAGGATGTTTTCCGTCTGACAAGTTGTTCTGCTGTCCACGGATTTCGCGGGATTCGAATTTCGGGAAGCGCGTCGGACGGGCGAGGTCGTGGTAATCAGGACGGATTAGGCAGGTCGCCTCGATTCCCGCGCCACATTTTTCACCACGTATCGCGCGCGCGACTGTTGCGGGATTTGTTTAGATCATTCGGGCCTACAAGTCAGTCACTCGGAAGTGACCTTATAAAAGGCACCAGACCGGGCTTTTGAATAGTGCGCCCTCATTCTCTTTCTTCTTCCTCAGACTTCTCCGCTGCGCCCGCTTCCGCTCTCGTCATCGTAGCCTCGCTCGGACTTGATCCGTCGCCATGGGAAAGGAGAAGACGATGGCGTTGGAGCGCGCGAAGAAGGCGGCCGCGAAGGCAAAAGGCAAGAGGACCAGCCGGGGTGGATCCTCGTCGAGATCCGGCCTGCCACTGGGCTGGATCCAGGGCGACTGGATCCGCTCGACGATCAGCCAGGACGACCTGGTGGAGGGGGGACTGATCCCCCATGAACCGGCGCGGCTCCCAAGGAACAAGACCAAGCCGCGGCCGCTGGAGGGTGAGTGCGTTCTCCTCGCCACTCATGTCGACCGCGGATTCTGTTTGCCTCCCCACCCTTTCTTTCATGGCTTTTCGAACTTCTTCGGGGCTCAACTCCACCACTTTACTCCAAACACCATAGTGTATCTTGCTGCCTTTGTGTCAATGTGCGAAAATTTCTTGGGTTGTCGACCGCACTGGGTCTCTTCAAACATATATTCACCTGCTGCTCCTAGTCGGTCAAGAAAGCCAACCCGAGTGACGAGAGGACGCATGTGATACAGATGTGTGGGGTCTTGGAATCCAAATGAGGAACAAGAGTACCTTCCCAGCGATGATCCTTCCTGACTCGGTCCGGGGCTGGCAGTCGACCTGGTTTTACTGTAAGGACCAGTCGACCCCGGGCCAGTCGACTGGACTTCCCCCCTTTTCCCTGGCTCGAGTGGAGAAGCCCTCCTCCTTGAGGGTGATCCCATGTAACGCCCATAATGCGGCTATATCTCCCACATGTCGAAGCACGACTTAGAGGCATAATCGCATTGTAAGCAATGTCGCAAGTGGTGTAATCTTCACACAACCCATGTACTAAATAAAGGAAAGAGATACATAGTTGGCTTTACACTCGCCACGTCACACAATAGCATAAATATCATTACATTCATGCAAATACAATCAAGGTCCAACAACGGAACCAAAATAAAGACAACCCCAAAAGCAACAAAGTCCCTGATCGCCCCAACCGGGCACCACTACTGATCATCTGGAAAGGAAACGTAGTATCGTCCTGAGTCCTCATCGAACACCCACTTGAGCTCAGTCGAATCTCCTGGAGCGGTATCATCGTGTAACGCCCTCGATGCGGCTATATCTCCCACGTGTCGAAGCACGACTTAGAGGCATAACCGCATTGAAAGCAATGTCGCAAGTGAGGTAATTTTCACACAACCCATGTAATACATAAGGGAAAGAGATACATAGTTGGCTTACAATCGCCACTTCACACAATTACATGAATAAAGCATTACAACATCCAAATACAATCAAGGTCCGACTACGGAACCAAAATAAAAGAAGAACCCCAAATGCGACAAGGCCCCCGATCGACCCTAACTGGGCTCCACTACTGATCAATTAGAACGAAACAACACAAAGGACAAGATCTTCATCGAGCTCCTCCTTGAGCTTGGTTGCATCATCTGCACGGTTCAACGGCACCTGCAAACTGGTTTTGGAAGTATTTGTGAGTCACGGGGACTCAGCAATCTCGCACCCTCACGATCAAGACTATTTAAGCTTATGGGTAAGGTAAAGGTATGAGGTGGAGCTGCAGCAAGCAACTAGCATATATGGTGGCTAACCTATTTGCAAAAGAGAGCGAGAAGAGAATGCAAAAGCACGGTCGAACAACTATGATCAACACCATGTTCACTTCCCGGACTCCGCCGGAAAGAGACCATCACGGTTACACACGCGGTTGATGCATTTTAATTAAGGTCAACTTCAGGTTTTCTACAACCGGACATTAACAAATTCCCATCTGCCCATAACCGCGGGCACGGCTTTCGAAAGTTCAAATCCCTGCAGGGGTGTCCCAACTTAGCCCATGACAAGCTCTCACAGTCAACGAAGGAATAGACCTCCTCCCAAGACATTCCGATCAGACTCGGTATCCCGGTTCTACAAGACATCCTCGACAATGGTAAAACAAGTCCAGCAAGACCGCCCGATGCGCCGACATCCTGATAGGAGCTGCACATATCTTGTTCTCAGAGCAACACCGGATGAACACTACGTATAGCTAAAACCAGCCCTCAAGTTTCCCCCAGGTGGCGCCGCAAGTGGCTCTAGTTTGGACCAACACTTAGACAAGCACTGGCCCGGGGGGGTTAAAATAAAGATGACCCTCGGGATGCGCGACTCCCAAGGGAAAAAGGCTAGGTGGCAAATGGTAAAACCAAGGTTGGGCCTTGCTGGAGGAGTTTTATTCAAAGCGAACTGTCAAGGGGTTCCCACTATAACCCAACCGCGTAAGGAACGCAAAATCCGGGAACATAACACCGATATGACGGAAACTAAGGCGGCAAGAGTGGAACAAAACACCAGGCATAAGGCCGAGCCTTCCACCCTTTACCAAGTATATAGATGCATTAATTAAATAAGATATATTGTGATATCCCAACAAGTAACCAATGTTCCAACAAGGAACGAACTCCATGTTCCAACAAGGAACAAACTTCAATCTTCACCTGCAACTAACAACGCTATAAGAGGGGCTGAGCAAAGCGGTAACATAGCCAAACAACAGTTTGCTAGGACAAGGTGGGTTAGAGGCTTGGTTCAACAATATGGGAGGCATGATAAGCAAGTGGTAGGTATCGCAGCATAGGCATAGCAAAAGAGCGAGCAACTAAGCAAGCAAAGATAGAAGTGATTTCGAGGGTATGGTCATCTTGCCTGAAATCCCGCAAGGAAGAAGAACGAGTCCATGAAGAAGACAAACGGACGTAGTCGAACGGGTCCTCACAAATGTGACGTTATCGGAACCAACCCGAAGAAGCACACACCGAAAAGAAGCACACAACATAGTAAACAACCATCACATAAACATGGCATGATGCACAATCAGGTATGATGCATGTCCGGTTTAAATATGCATGGCATGGCAAAGAGCACAAACAATCCTACAAATTAAGTGGAGCTCAATATGCAACGAGTTGCATATTGACGGAACACCACATCAATTATTTCGTTCTCTCTCGGGTTAGGTACTCAACAATATTAAATGTTGTTTAAACATGGCAAGAGGTGATACATAACAAAACTATACCATCTAAACAATTTAAATGGGGCCGGATATAACAAACAACAAATCCGCTAAATCCCCATATGCATTTATCAATTTGATGCAACAACAATTTTAAACATTTAAATGTTATTATCATGATGCGAATGACATGAGCAAGTTTTAGGCAATTTTTATTAAGAGTTGACATGAGCATTATGAAGCATTTAGTCTTCATGGCGGAACAAAAAGGGTGCCACGCCAACTACCACGGAAATGGTGCTACGGCAATATTTCGGGTGATCCGACAACTCATTGAGATGTCGGTGCAAGAGAAAATGTGGATGAACGGATCATGCGAGGATGGTGGGGTGATCCCGGATACCGGGTTTCCCATGGGTCGACGGCATGGAAACCGAGGAGGAACGTGCAATGACAACTCGAACACGGTTCGAACATGAGCATCTCAAACATCGCAAGCATTCGTTACACAGACGTCGTCTCGGGTTATACCTTCGAAGTGTGCAAACGGGACGGTTCTCGATCGGTGCCAAGTAGAGCAAGTAGACATTCTCGGGACGTTCGTAGTGGAAGTAGTGGGGTACACGATGACGGTAGAGGTACTCGCGGTGGTAGTGGTACACATTTTCGTAGAAGGACTTGACGAATCCGAGTCGCTTGGGGGTCGACGGTAGTTGTTCACATTTTCGAGGAGGAAGTAGAGGTTCTCGCGATCTAGGTGACGGTAGTTGTTCACGGCGGTAGTGGAACTTGACGGATCCGATGCCTCCGGACGTAGTGGTACACTGTTCGGGTTTTTTTCGGAGAGGTACATGGCGTTCTTCGGTCATAGGTACTTGACATTTTGCTATCCGGGTCTTCGGCGACGGTCGTTGTACACATGACATTGGGATACTTATCGGTCCGGTCTTGAAGGAGTAGATGTACATGTTGTCGGGGCTTGTCGCATCACCAGGTGTAGTCGTACACTTGTCAGAAAAGATGGCACATCCAAAACGAAGCAACACCAACAAGGCCTCGGGTCTTGGCGAGGCGGACAGCAGGTCGCGTGGCCCACGAGCGAACAGCGAGGGCGAGGAGGCAGAGGCACTGCGAACTGCAGCAGCGGCCGCGATCTTGGAGCACCCCCACCGGAGGACGAGGCGGGGGCATACCCAGGCGGCGGGGAAGGACGGCGCTGGTGGAGAAGCATATTGACATGCCCGAGGTGGGGCTTGGCGGGTCGAGATGGGGTCCGGTGACCGGGCGACGGGGGCGCGCTGGCGATGATGGGGATCGGGCGCGACGGCGCTAGTCGTCGATCGTGACGGGTCATAGCTCCATGGTCGGCTCCAGCGATGCTGGAAGAAGGCAGCGGCGGCAGGCACGCGGAAGGAGCAGGGGAGAGGCGGCTGGGGACGAGGCAAGAGTGTCGTCCCTCTACGCGTGCGCGGGAAGCCGGTCCGGCGCCATCGGGAGGAGGAAGATGGAGATCGAGAAGGAGAGCGGGGTCGAGCGTGACACTGGAGGGAAAGAGATGGGATCGTGGGAGGAGGATGGGATCGGGCAGCGGTTCCCTGGCGGCGCGAGGAAAACGAGGAGTGGGATCGGGAGAGGGTAGCGAGTGGGGATCGGCTAGGGTTAACTGGCACCGGCGCTGGGCCTTAGCCTCGGTGCAACTGGGCTGCGGGCTTAGAGGCCGGCTGTGCTGCAGGCTCTCTCTCCCTCCCTCTCTTCTAAAGCCCAGAAAAAAAACAGCAAAGGAAAGAAAGAAAGAAAAAAAAAGGAAAGGAAGGGTGGAGAAAGGATTAGGCATGGGGATAAATTTCCTGGACTCGCAAAAAAATGTGTTTGTTTCGCAAAAAATAGAGAAGGCCAAAATTTAAAGATCTAAATTCAAATACATTTGAATTTAATTCAAATGGTTTGAATAAGTTCAAGGTAAAGAAGAGTCCAAAAAATATTCGGATTTTTGGTGGAGCTCCGGAAAATGACGAAAGAATTTACGGACAAGGTTCGAGGTCAAGCAGCGAGATAACAAAGGCATGGGAAAATTTGCAAGTGTGTTTTAGGTGATTCCATAAGAATGGATTATTTAATATAGCTCCCTAATAACAGGAGGATATGTTATAAAGAGAATCACCATGTGAATTCCCTCGATTTAAATGGACCAAAGATCCATGTAATTTATTTAGTTGAGTTAAGAAAAGAAATGACATGATGGCATGATGACATGATGCAATGCACACGACGCAAAGATGAAAGCAACAGACGAAACAAATCACACAATGAAACCCGGAATATAAGGAAGTCTTCTCGAGCATCGGTCTCGGGGCGTCACAACACTCCACCACTACGAAAGGGTCTTGTCCCGAGATCTAGAATGGCACCGGAGGGAAAAGGAAGAGGAAGAGAAGAGGTAAAACTAAGTTGCTTCTTTGACAAATGAGTGAAACCAAAAAATTGAGCAAATTGAAAGAAAGAATGCAACAGGGATAAACGAAGTTGAAAGCACTCCTTAAGAAAGAGGAATAAGAAAGAACCGATTCGGGTAGCACTCCGCTTGAAAAGAGATGAAAGACTTGATAAGATGAAGGAACTTGAGCAGAGGGCACAACACTCCGGTTGAATGTATAAACCCATAAAAGAACACGCTCCTGAAAACACAAGAAGATGGGTTGAAGAGAGCAACATCACAATGCCTCTGGATGAAGGAATAAAAGGTAGATCGTCGGAACGAAAGAACGGAGAAGAAACTGGCAACTTCTTCCACAAGTGAGCTTCAAAAGGCATCCTTAGGATAAGGGTCGAACAGAGTTGTTGGAAAACCAACAACGAAAGGAGTAGCTTGATATGGGCTTAAGGAATACATCTCAAAATATGAGGTGAAATTCTGCCACTGACGGAAGCAATAGATTGGATTGATATGAACAAGGAGACGAGAAACTTATTTCACCGGGAGGATAAATGAAGAACTTGGGTCATTTATAAGCACCATAAATAGCAACAATCCTTAGAGAGAAGCTTTAGGTGAAATATAACCCAAGATAACTCCAATGGCAAGATTGATGGATTTAAAATATCTCATTCTTAACAACATGTGAATCATGAAACATGAACTCAAATTATCAAGAATGACAGAATACCACCTCCAATGATACGGAAGGGAGAATTGCACTCCGGGTCACAAGATGAAGAAACTTAAGCTCCTTAGGAAAGAATGTAGATGAACACTTCGAGAAGGAATTGAATCCTTGATGAACCATCATGTAGAACCTCCATGAAGAACTCCGGTTAAAAGAATGATCACAAAGAAGTGAAGGATGACAAGAATAAGGTTGAAGCCTTGCAATGATTAGATGAAGCTTGCGACGAGATAAAAGAGAGATCTTGAAACTCCGGGAAAAGAAAAAGCTGAACACAATTGGAATCAAGAAGTTGATGCACCTCCAGAATAAGGAATTAATCACTTGGATGAACCAGGAAGTATGATAACGTAAGAAGAGGAATCTTGAGCAAACCACCGTAAGAATTAAAATGAACGAAGAAAAGATAAAGAAACACCGGGAAGAATTATAAAATGAACAGAGATTGAGAGGATTTAGAAACATGGGAACGAAGAGATCACGAGCCGATTAAAGATCACTAGAATGAAGGACCGGTAAAATAGGAGAATGATAACTGACGGCTAAGAATGAATAAACCTGAATTGATGGACTCCGGATAACAAACTGAGAAGACTCTTGAATTGCTCCGGATAGGTGAAAAGAATACTCACGATCAAAAAAATTATGAGAGGATGGAAACAAGCTAGCATCACGAGTCTCTGAGAGAACGGATAAGATATGGAGGAAAAACTCTTCTTCGGTCTTCAAATGTTGAGAATGACGGCGAGAAACACCACCAAGAATTATTTAGACACTCCGGAAGAATCAAAACGAAGAGGTTGAGCCAACGATGAAAAGAATTTGAAAGATCTTGGAGAAATACATTTGACTGATGATAATTCATTCTAACGTCAAACTTTGAAAAGAATTTGAGGATATCTCCGGGAAATAAGAAGATTCAGGTAAGATCCTGGGAAAAGACCCGTGGGTTAGGGCCCACTCAAAAGAAAACACCGTTGAATGATTTGAAAGAGAGGTTGCACCGGTTGAATTAAAAGGCTTGAATGAGATAACAACCTCAAAAGATCTTGAACGAATGCAGAGTGGAAAACATGAATCTTCGAGATATCTTGAGCACTCCGGAGCAATAGAATAGCAAGAAGTGGAATGATAATAAGGTGCACCGGCATGGAAAAACATTTGAGACGAGTTAAAGGGTATGATCAACAAAAAAAGCTTGAATTTAAACCACCGAAGAAGAAAAGAATGGAGAATGACGAACTTGAAGCTCCGTTAGAATCTTCATGAGAATCACCGGATACGAACATTAACGGAAAGGAATGGAGAGACTTCATAAGAATAAAATGGATACTTGATTAGAAGTCTGAGTCCTTGAAGAAAAAGGGTGGGAGGGTGGGAAAACAAAGACAACTTGGGACGGATGAAACAAACACCGTTGGAAAGAATTAGAGAATTGATCACGCGAATGTAGGAATGATCGGATCCACTTGAAGAGAAGCACGCCGGTTGAAAAGGATTGACATGACAGTCTCGATTATCAAGAAGGTTTAGTATTCCCATAGGAATATGAGAACACCGCTTAGGGAAGGTATGGAATCAACATTTGACTTCGAAGCAACTCGAATACCACAGCTCAAAACAAAACAAAGGATTGGCTTGCGGAATAAGCCAGAACAAACATATGATAGAGATTTCGTCCGAAGTTTTCGTGGTGGGGCCTACACGGGCTCGATCGTACAGCACCATCATGTACAAGGCAGTGCACATGACATACGAAGCGTCCCTGAGTCAGCATAGCCAAGGACTCTTTAAGACACAACGAGACCACTGTAAAACCGACCGTGAATAGGCGGACCACTAGACGTCGAACCCCAATTTCAAATCATACATCTGTCGGAAAGATATCCTAAGAGCTACTTGAATTCCCACTTATGAAACTCCCGAACCTTTCCGGTTATGCAATCAGGTGTTGGGGATACAGGGGAAGCATAATATCTCACCCAAAACTAGCAAATCCTACATCCAGCTGTATCCATCCTTCAACACATAACCAAGAAACCTTTGGAAATCATCTACCTCAACCTTCGAAAAGCATCCGTTATACAAGTTATGGCGATACTCCCGAACTCCCACCCCAGTACTGGGTGGCGTCGAGGTTATCTCACCAACGAACTGCATAAAAGAGATTTTCGATGTCGGCGTACTAAACTCAGGTATTCTAGAATTGCAACGATAAAATTGTGACGACAACACCTCGGAGCTCAACTCCCTAGGACACTTCCACAAAACCCCTGACAGGAGGCACCAAGACAATGTTCTCGTCACAAAACCATCGGAACGATTCCAAGATACCCGCGTGATCCTAAAAAAAAATTAGTGAAATTTGAGAAGAGAAGAGTCAAAACTCTATGTCAGGATGCCTTACCAGAGCGATGAGGAGACTGGGAAGTAAAAAGAATTCCTAAACTCTCCGATATATAATTCCTAAATGACTCAAAACATTTTTCTAGACTCAACTCGGCCGCTAAAAACGATCAAGCAATGGGGCTCCTAAGGTCGGGGAAGGCTCTGATTACCAACTTGTCACGCCCTCGATGCGGCTATATCTCCCACGTGTCGAAGCACGACTTAGAGGCATAACCGCATTGAAAGCAATGTCGCAAGTGAGGTAATTTTCACACAACCCATGTAATACATAAGGGAAAGAGATACATAGTTGGCTTACAATCACCACTTCACACAATTACACGAATAAAGCATTACAACATCCAAATACAATCAAGGTCCGACTACGGAACCAAAATAAAAGAAGAACCCCAAATGCAACAAGGCCCCCGATCGACCCCAACTGGGCTCCACTACTGATCAATTAGAACGAAACAACACAAAGGACAAGATCTTCATCGAGCTCCTCCTTGAGCTTGGTTGCATCATCTGCACGGTTCAACGACACCTTCAAACTAGTTTTGGAAGTATCTGTGAGTCACGGGGACTCAGCAATCTCGCACCCTCACGATCAAGACTATTTAAGCTTATGGGTAAGGTAAAGATATGAGGTGGAGCTGCAGCAAGCGACTAGCATATATGGTGGCTAACCTATTCGCAAAAGAGCGCGAGAAGAGAATGCAAAAGCACGGTCGAACAGCTATGATCAAGAAGTGATCCTAGAACAACCTACGTCAAGCATTACTCCAACACCGTGTTCACTTCCCGGACTCCGCCGGAAAGAGACCATCACGGTTACACACGCGTTTGATGCATTTTAATTAAGGTCAACTTCAGGTTTTCTACAACCGGACATTAACAAATTCCCATCTGCCCATAACCGCGGGCACGGCTTTCGAAAGTTCAAATCCCTGCAGGGGTGTCCCAACTTAGCCCATGACAAGCTCTCACGGTCAACGAAGGAATAGACCTCCTCCCAAGACATTTAGATCAGACTCGGTATCCCGGTTCTACAAGACATCCTCGACAATGGTAAAACAAGTCCAGCAAGACTGCCCGATGCGCCGACATCCTGATAGGAGCTGCACATATCTCGTTCTCAGGGCAACACCGGATGAACACTACGTACAGCTAAAACCAGCCCTCAAGTTTCCCCGAGGTGGCGCCGCAAGTGGCTCTAGTTTGGACCAACACTTAGACAAGCACTGGCCCGGGGGGGTTAAAATAAAGATGACCCTCGGGATGTGCGACTCCCAAGGGAAAAAGGCTAGGTGGCAAATGGTAAAACCAAGGTTGGGCCTTGCTGGAGGAGTTTTATTCAAAGCAAACTGTCAAGGGGTTCCTATTATAACCCAACCGCGTAAGGAACGCAAAATCCGGGAACATAACACCGATATGACGGAAACTAAGGCGGCAAGAGTGGAACAAAACACCAGGCATAAGGCCGAGCCTTCCACCCTTTACCAAGTATATAGATGCATTAATTAAATAAGATATATTGTGATATCCCAACAAGTAACCAATGTTCCAACAAGGAACGAACTCCATGTTCCAACAAGGAACAAACTTCAATCTTCACCTGCAACTAACAACGCTATAAGAGGGGCTGAGCAAAGCGGTAACATAGCCAAACAACAGTTTGCTAGGACAAGGTGGGTTAGAGGCTTGGTTCAACAATATGGGAGGCATGATAAGGAAGTGGTAGGTATCGCAGCATAGACATAGCAAAAGAGCGAGCAACTAAGCAAGCAAAGATAGAAGTGATTTCGAGGGTATGGTCATCTTGCCTGAAATCCCGCAAGGAAGAAGAACGAGTCCATGAAGAAGACAAACGGACGTAGTCGAACGGGTCCTCACAAACGCGACGTTATCGGAACCAACCCGAAGAAGCACACACCGGAAACAAGCACACAACATAGTAAACAACCATCACATAAACATGGCATGATGCACAATCAGGTATGATGCATGTCCGGTTTAAATATGCATGGCATGGCAAAGAGCACAAACAATCCTACAAATTAAGTGGAGCTCAATATGCAACGAGTTGCATATTAACGGAACACCACATCAATTATTTAGTTCTCTCTTGGGTTAGGTACTCAACAATATTAAATGTTGTTTAAACATGGCAAGAGGTGATACAAAACAAAACTATACCATCTAAACAATTTAAATGGGGCCGGATATAACAAACAACAAATCCGGTAAATCCCCATATGCATTTATCAATTTGGTGCAACAACAATTTTAAACATTTAAATGTTATTATCATGATGCGAATGACATGAGCAAGTTTTATGCCATTTTTATTAAGAGTTGACATGAGCATTATGAAGCATTTGGTCATCATGGTGGAACAAAAAGGGTGCCACGCCAACTACCACGGAAATGGTGCCACGGCAACATTCCGGGTGATCCGACAACTCATTGAGATGTCGGTGCAAGAGAAAATGTGGATGAACGGATCATGCGAGGATGGTGGGGTGATCCGGGATACCGGGTTTCCCATGGGTCGACGGCATGGCAACCGAGGAGGAACGTGCAATGACAACTCGAACACGGTTCGAACATGAGCATCTCAAACATCGCAAGCATTCGTTACACAGACGTCGTCTCGGGTTATACCTTTGAAGTGTGCAAACGGGGTGGTTCTCGATCGGTGCCAAGTAGAGCAAGTAGACATTCTCGGGACGTTTGTAGTGGAAGTAGTGGGGTACACGACGATGGTAGAGGTACTCGCGGCGGTAGTGGTACACGTTTTCATAGAAGGACTTGACGAATCCGAGTCACTTGGGGGTCGACGGTAGTTGTTCACGTTTTCGAGGAGGAAGTAGAGGTTCTCGCGATCTCGGCGACGGTAGTTGTTCACGGCGGTAGTGGAACTTGACGGATCCGATGCCTCCGGACGTAGTGGTACACTGTTCGGTTTTTTTCGGAGAGGTACATGGCGTTCTGCGGTCATAGGTACTTGACGTTTTGCTATCCGGGTCTTCGGCGACGGTCGTTTTACACATGATGTTGGGGTACTTATCGGTCCGGTCTTGAAGGAGTAGATGTACATGTTGTCGGGGCTTGTCGCATCACCGGGTGTAGTCGTACACTTGTCAGAAAAGATGGCACATCCAAAACGAAGCAACACCAACAAGGCCTCGGGTCTTGGCGAGGCGGACAGCAGGACGCGTGGCCCATGAGCGAACAGTGAGGGCGAGGAGGCAGAGGCACTGCGAACTGGAGTAGCGGACGCGATCTTGGAGCACCCCCACCAGAGGATGAGGCAGGGGCATACCCAGGCAGCGGGGAAGGACGGCGCTGGTGGAGAAGCATATTGACATGCCCGAGGCGGGGCTTGACGGGTCGAGATGGGGTCCGGTGACCGGGCGACGGGGGCGCGCTGGCGATGATGGGGATCGGGTGCGGCGGCGCTAGTCGTCGACGGTGACGGGTCATGGCTCGATGGTCGGCTCCAGTGATACTGGAAGAAGGCAGCGGCGGTAGGCACGCGGAAGGAGCAGGGGAGAGGCGGCTGGGGACGAGGCAAGAGTGTCGTCCCTCTACGCGTGCGTGTGAAGCCGGTCCGGCGCCATCGGGAGGAGGAAGATGGAGATCAAGAAGGAGAGCGGGGTCGAGCGCGACACTGGAGGGAAAGAGATGGGATCATGGGAGGAGGATGGGATCGGGCAGCGGTTCCCTGGCGGCGCGAGGAAAACGAGGAGTGGGATCGGGAGAGGGTAGCGAGTGGGGATCGGCTAGGGTTAACTGGCACCGGCATTGGGCCTTAGCCTCGGTGCAACTGGGCTGTGGGCTTAGAGGCCGGCTGTGCTGCAGGCTCTCTCTCCCTCCCTCTCTTCTAAAGCCCAGAAAAAAACAGCAAAGGAAAGAAAGAAAGAAAAAAAAGGAAAGGAAGGGTGGAGAAAGGATTAGGCATGGGGATAAATTTCCTGGACTCGCAAAAAAATGTGTTTGTTCCGCAAAAAATAGAGAAGGCCAAAATTGAAAGATCTAAATTCAAATACATTTGAATTTAATTCAAATGGTTTGAATAAGTTCAAGGTAAAGAAGAGTCCAAAAAATATTCGGATTTTTGGTGGAGCTCCGGAAAATGACGAAAGAATTTACGGACAAGGTTCGAGGTCAAGCAGCGAGATAATAAAGGCATGGGGAAATTTGCAAGTGTGTTTTAGGTGATTCCATAAGAATGGATTATTTAATATAGCTCCCTAATAACGGGAGGATATGTTATAAAGAGAATCACCATGTCAATTCCCTCGATTTAAATGGACCGAAGATCCATGCAATTTATTTAGTTGAGTTAAGAAAAGAAATGACATGATGGCATGATGACATGATGCAATGCACACGATGCAAAGATGAAAGCAACAGACGAAACAAATCACACAACAAAACCCGGAATATAAGGAGTCTTCTCGAGCATCGGTGTCGGGGCGTCACACATCGGTCCCTGCATCTGGTTTTGGAAGGAATCTGTGAGTCACGGGGACTCAGCAATCTCACACCCTCACGATCAAGACTATTTAAGCTTATAGGTAGGGAAAAGGTATGAGGTGGAGCTGCAGCAAGCACTAGCATATATGGTGGCTAACATACACAAATGAGAGCGAGAAGAGAAGGCAAAGGCACGACCGATAAACTATGATCAAGAAGTGATCCTAGAACAACCTACGTTCAAGCATAACTCGAGACCGTGTTCTCTTCCCGGACTCCGCCCAAAAGAGACCATCACGGCCACACACTCTGTTGATTCATTTTAATTAAGTTAAGTTTCAGGTTATCTACAACCGGACATTAACAAATTCCCATCTGCCCATAACCGCGGGCACGGCTTTCGAAAGATCAAATCCCTACAGGGTTGTCCCAACTTAGCCCATCACAAGCTCTCACGGTCAACGAAGGATATTCCTTCTCCCAAGACAATCCGATCAGACTCGGAATCCCGGTTACAAGACATCTCGACAATGGTAAAGCTAAACCAGCAAAGCCACCCGAATGTGCTGACAAATCCCGATAGGATCTGCACATATCTCGTTCTCAGGGCACACCGGATGAGTGCTCTGTACAACTAAAACGAAACCTCAAGTTTCCCCGAGGGGGCGCTACAAAGGGCTCTAGTTTGGACCAACACTCAGAGGAGCACTGGCCCGGGGGTTTAAATAAAGATGACCCTTGAGTCCATGGAACCCAAGGGAAAAAGAGGCTAGGTGGCAAATGGTAAAACCAATGTTGGGCCATGCTGGAGGAGTTTTATTCAAGGCGAACTGTCAAGGGGTTCCCATTTTAACCCAACCGTGTAAGGCACGCAAAATCAAGGAACATAACACCGGTATGACGGAAACTAGGGCGGCAAGAGTGGAACAAAACACCAGGCATAAGGCCGAGCCTTCCACCCTTTACCAAGTATATAGATGCATTAAAGTAGACAAGATATAATAGTGATATCCCAACAATAAACATGTTCCAACAAGGAACAAACTCCAATCTTCACCTGCAACTAGCAACGCTATAAGAGGGGCCGAGCAAAGCGGTAACATAGCCAAACAACGGTTTGCTAGGACAAGGTAGGTTAGAGGTTTGACATGGCAATATGGGATACATGATAAGCAAGTGGTAGGTATTGTAGCGTAGGCATAGCAAAAGAGCGAGCATCTAGCAAGCAAAGATAGAAGTGATTTCGAGGGTATGGTCATCTTGCCTGCAAAGTTCTCCGAGTTGACGTTAGCTTGATCCTCGTAAGCGTACTCAACGGGTTCCTCGATCACGTACTCGTCTCCCAACTCTACCCAAACAAGAACACAAGCAAAGGGAGACACAATCAACCACGCGCAGTGCACAAACAACATGATGCAAAACATGGCATGATATGCGGGATGTGATATGCGATGCATATGCATGTTTCGGAAAGGAAAGATTGAACCTGGCCTCAACTTGGAAAACCAAGAGTGCCATTGGAAAGATGAGTTGATTTCGGTCGAAATCTATATAAAGATCGCCGGAATCGGATGCACAGTTTGCAAATGGCAAGCAAAACAAATATGGCACCGATCTGCGATTAACTGCACGAGGTCAACTAAATGCATCAAGAAAAACAAGCTACTGCACTCTAATATAACAACAAAGCATATGGCAGTGATCCACTCAAGATTCTTGACAAAAGATGAACACTGAGCTACAGCTAATTCACTCAATAGCAGGCTCAAACAAGCATGGCAAAAGTGCAAAAGATATCAGGTTACAGACTTGGTGAAAATAACAACATGTCAGGAATTTAACATCAGGAAGCAAAGTTTAGAGCAAGATAACAACATGCTATAGGAACCTATCATGGTAAAGCAAGGCATGGCATGAAGCTACTCAAAGCATACAACAAAAGTTCCTTACTCACCATGAGTCAAAAGGGATCAGAAAATACAATGACAACCATGTGAACATAGCAAGTTTCGTTAACAGATTCAGACTTGGAAGAAAAACTGGAACATGGCAAAACAGATATCAAGTAGGCATGTTTGCGAGCTCGATGCACTCACCACAAGGCATTGCATGACAAACTAAGCATACACCCAGCAAGTAGACATGGCATAGAAGCTAAATATGGCAAGAACAACCTCATAGCATGCAAGGATAAACTATAACAACCTCGGAAAAATTGCTTAACATGTAAACAATCTGTGAGGAACATTTTATAGCAAAAGTAGAGCTCGATTGAGTCAAGCTAGGGTGCTCCATAATTGCAAACAAAGACATGAATGGGTAGAGCACAACAATATCTACAAAACATCCTTACTGATCATGCTCAAAAGAGGCATGGATCATTCTGTAGCAACATGAATACATGGCATAAAAATATTAACAGGGCAAAGACTTAGAAGATTTCTAAGTCCCTAAAATCAGCAACATTATGAGGGATACTTTGCATGCTTGTGCTAGTCACCACAAAGATCACAAAAATACATGGCATACACCCCTATAAAGATGGCATGGCATACTTCAAAACACATGTAGGACTCAAGTTCATAGGAGGCACACAATAATCATGGCAAAAATGACAAATGTTCAAATGCTGATAAGTCTGAAACTAACATTGCATAGCACTCTTACAACAGCATTTAGGGCATCACGATGAGCTCAAATGAGCATGGTGCAATGGAACGAAATGAATTACTCGTCGAGACAAACAATTTGATATGCTACACGCCCAAAACGGAGCCACGGTTGCAGAGATATGATGCGATGAAAAACGCTAAAAAATACTGAAACGGGGCAAAAGTCAACCTCTCTCAGATCCGGATCTAGGGTTTACTGTAGCGGCACGCGGATCGAGGTTCGACGGAGTTGGCGCCGGAGTTCGCCGGAGTGAGGAAGAAGGGCGGCGAGGCGCTCCTGGACCGGATCTCGCTGGATCCGGCCGGCGACGAGCCAGAGCGGCGGCGGGGAGGCGTGGCAAAG
>NC_041392.1:549976376-549979531 GCF_002162155.2 Triticum dicoccoides | reverse complement strand
GAGGCGCGTCGGCGGTGATGAGGCGCGTCGGCGGTGACGTGGCGCGTCGGCGGCGGCGAGGCGGAGCGGCAAGGCGGCGCGCGGCAGGAAGGCGAGCGCTCAGGCGGCGGGGCGCGGCGATGGGCCGGGAGGGCCGCGGTTGGGCCCCGGCGGGCCCGCGCGGTCGGCGGCAAAGTGGGGCTCTACGGAGGCCATGTGTCGGCGCGGGATTGGCGGCGGCGGTAGCGTCCGGCGCGCAGAGGGACGAGGTAGCTAGGTTTAGGGTTGGAATGATTCGAAATTTTTGGTGGAGGTGCCTTTTTATAGGTAGAGGGAGCTAGGAGGCTCCAAATTGAGCACGGTTTTCGGCCACACGATCGTGATCGAACGACCGAGATGATGGAGGGGGTTTAGGTGGGTTTTGGGCCACTTTGGAGGGGTGTTGGGCTGCAACACACACGAGGCCTTTTCGGTCCCTCGGTTAACCGTTGGAGTATCAAACAAAGTCCAAATGGCACGAAACTTGACAGGCGGTCTACCGGTAGTAAACCAAGGCCGCTTGGCAAGTCTCGGTCCAATCCGAGAATGTTTAACACCCGCACACGAAAAGAGGTAGAAAGGGACACCGGAGGACATAGGAGCGCCGGAATGCAAAACGGACAACGGGGAAAATGCTCGGATGCATGAGATGAACACGTATGCAAATGCGATGTACATGATGACATGATATGAGATGGATGACAAAGACAAAAAACCGCAGGTCAAGGCGTTGGTCGAGCGGGTCGTCCAACTTGTCCGCGATGGGGTGACTGGGATGGACCTGCTGGAGGTCTTTCTTAGTCGACGCATCCAACCGCTCCAAGCCCGTGACCATCCGATGTGGATGTACTCGGGTCTCGAGGACTCCACTCGGATCCACTTGGAGGACGTTAGCGAAGACACGGTGGAGAAGTGGCTGAGAGGAATCACCAACAACAAAGATAATCCCCGGGGGTCTAGGAGGGTGGTTCCATTCGACCATTCGCGCCAGCTGGAACAAGTGTGATTCTACATTGTCAAGTATCTTCTCGATTCATTGTGTAGCACTTTGTTGATGGTCGACTGTATTTCTTTTGCTCGTTGTCCTTTCAGGCTCTCATTGATATGCACTCCATGCCCAATGGAGTGCAGGAGCAAGACGTCGAGGAAGGGGCGAGCGGGGGCGAGAGTGGCGGGTGGCACTTGGATGCAGAGGAGGACGAGGAGAGCGACGACTCGAGTGATGACGAAGAGGTCGATTTGCCTCCTCGCAGAGAGAGGAGATCCAAGCACGCTCACGACCCGGCGAGCACCCTGGTCCTGGCGACCGCGCCGACTAGGCAAACTTCGAAGTGCCCTTGGACGTCTTCCCCAGCACCGACTGAGAAGGCAACTAAGCAGCTCAAGGTTGTGCCGCCTCCTTCGCCAAAAGCATCAAAATCCACCTCCTCTAAACCACCGAAGGCTTTGCCCAGAATCAAAGTGATCGTCCCCACCATCTCCGGGTAATCATCTGATCCGTTCTTTTCGTCGACTCGAGCAACGGAACATAACCGACAGAGTGTGGACATTTGCAGTGCTGCTACATCGGGAACCTCTTCCTACCAATATCGAGACGAGGAGATGGAAGACGCGGTTACCTCCAACCCAGGTAAAAACTCTTATGATCTTGTTCTTGATTACTCGGTCGATTGAATTCTAGCGATTCACTTGGGGTCGACGGATCTCTCTGCAGCTCCACCCAACGTCATCGATCTTCCAGATGATGATGAAGATGTGGCCCCTAGGCCCAGAAAGAACAAAAAAAGTAGCAACTGGCAAGACTTCTCAGCAGGGACCAATGACAACACCAACCGTCCGTTAATCTGAAGACGCAGGCGGGGCCTCTGTAACTTCCGCTGTACCCTTGTCGAGTGAGCGCCCTGCACCGTCGATTGTACCGGTGTTTCCTTCAGTCGTCCAATCTCACGCTCCGGAGCTCCAAGCTGCCGCACCTGGGTCGTCTGCTCCCACTACTAGAAAAAGGGCTGCTAGTGGTGCACCTATTTTCGCTACTAATGGCGCACTACTGGTGCGCCACTAGCATCACGCCATTAGAATTTTTTTCTAATGGCGCACCTGTGGTGCGCTATTAGAATCTGGTATTCTAATGGCGCACCGCTGGTGCGCCATTAGTATGGCGCACCACATAGAAGTGCGCCATTAGTAACAATTTTTTTACAATTTTTTTTTTCATTTTTTTCAAAAAAATTCAAAAATTTTTTCTTAATCTCAGGTCATTATGTCTTAATCTCAAGTCAAATCACACTCCGTGGTCAAACTTCCCGAAAGGTCACCCATCCTCACACTACTCCAACCCAAGCACGCTTAACTTCAAAGTTCTATCCAACCCCAACAACAGCTCACTTCACAGGCACTTGTTGATATATCTAGCATATCAATCCTATTATACCTTGTTGATGTCTAGGACTTTGTTCATGTTCATGACTATGATGAAATTTTGAAAAATATTTCAAACTTCCCGGTCATATTGCATATCATTTTTTTGAAAAAAAATTAAAAAAAATTAAAAACCTTTTTTTTGAATTTTTTTGCCTCTAGATCTTGAAAGCCCCGTAACTTTTTTGTGTTAGGTTTTTGGGGATTTTGAAAATGTTTAACGGGGATGATTTTGAAAATTCAGATGTAACTTTTCAAGTAGATGATTTTTCATATATAAAACTTTTTAATCCGAGTTCGTATGCAAAAGTTATGCCCATTTTACAAATTTCCAGAGAGATTTTGCAAATAAAGTCGAAATTTATATTTATAAATTTTCCCAACAATTAGACCACATATCACATGGCAAACTTATTTTCTTTTATTTTTTTGACATTTTTATCATTTTTTTTATTTTTTTTAAACTGAAAAGGCGGTCCACAGGAGGGGTGCATTCGGTGGAAGCCGGGCAAACTAGTAATGGCACACCACACCCACAGTGCGCCATTACAAGTTTTGAAAAAAAAATTGAATTTTTTTTGAATTTTTTTTGAAAAAAACTTAGTAATGGCGCACCAGTGGACAGTGCGCCATTACTAGTTAAAAACTAGTAATGGCGCACTGTCCACTAGTGCGCCATTACTAACAAAAAAAATTTATATATTTTTTTACTTTTTTCA
>NC_041392.1:549956699-549976052 GCF_002162155.2 Triticum dicoccoides | reverse complement strand
CAAAACTTGTAATGGCGCACCGTGGGTGTGGTGCGCCATTACTATGTCAACTAGTAATGGCGCACCACACCCACAGTGCGCCATTAGTAACAAATTTTGTTTTTTTCAAAACTTCTAATGGCGCACCGCACACCAGGTGCGCCATTAGTAATATATTACTAATGGCGTACCTGTATGTGGTGCGCCATTAGTGACCATTTCATCTATAGCCGTTTTCCTACTAGTGTCCCTTCTTCACCAACTACCATGTTCCGGAAAACCAGTCGGACGCGGCTGCGGAAGCCATCCGTCAGGCTAACATGATGATGGAGCGGATGAAGACGGTGCACGAGAATAGCCAAGCAGCTTACAACGCCAGCGCTGCTCTCCGGGCCAATGTCCAGGTAAGTAAACTTTCGACTGACCTTGTTCTATTAGGATATGCTACCCGAAATATTTTCATCCATACAATCTCTTATTGTTTGCGTTGAATCTGTACACCCACTGGGTGTTTTGTTGTCTTTGGTATTTGCGCTCTTCCACTTGGTCTGGGCGAGTAGGATCTGAACCGGTGGGGGCACGCTAAGTGCACCCATTGGGTGTAGTCCCCGAGACCGCAGTCGACTGCGGGCAGTCGACTGGGGTCTGAGTTCTTTTGACTTTCTTTTCTTCCGCTCGACCCGGTCTGGCCGGTCGAATGAGATCCAAACCAGTGGGGGCACGTCAAGTGCACCCGCTGGGTGTAGTCCCCGAGACCGCGGTCGACTGTTGGCGGTCGACTGGGGTCTGAATAGTTCTTTTCTTCTCTTTGTGTTTTTTTACTCGACCCGGGTGGACCGGTCGAGTTGGGTCTGAATCAGTGGGGGCACGCCAAGTGCACCCGGTGGGTGTAGTCCCCGAGATCACAGTCGACTGCAGGCAGTCGGCTGGGGTCTGAGTAAATAACCTTTGATCTTGTCGACTGACACGTCTTTTACCTACTGCAGAAATCTTGTACTCTCATTTCCAAGTTTGCTGAACTTGAGGAGAAGCAGAGGCAACTCAACCTCGACTTGGAGCTGGCCCAACAGAATTTGAAGAAAGCTCAAGATGAAGCTGCTAGTATGGAAGGTAACTGTGTGTCGACTGTTCACGTCGATTGTCTTTTAAGATATTTCTTCGATCTCTTGTTTGATCCGATTGCTTCTTTTGCAGAGAAAATGAGGTTGGCTCTGGAGAAGAAGGACTTGGACCTTGCAGCTGCGCAGAAGGAAGCCCAAGATAAGACTGCCCTTGCAGACCAGAAGCTGGCTTCAGTTGGAGCGTTGGAAGGGGAGGTGAACAAGCTGAAGTCCTGTCTCAATGAGTCTAAACAAGAAGTGAGTCGTCTGAAGAAGGATAAAATTGCCCTGAATGAGAAGTTGGAGTCTGCGGTCCGGAAGAGAAATGACACGGAAGCCTATCTGAGAACTCTTGCTAAGAAGCTCTATCTTATGATGGAAGGTACTCCTTTTAAACCGACTGTTTTGCTGCTTGCAAGTTAATCATGTCCCAGTCGACTCACTAACTCTTTGACTGCAGAATTCTGCCAAAACTTTGACGAGGAAACCGGGAGGATCGAGACGGGTTTGGACCCTATCGCTTCTCCAGTTTGCGACGAAACTGCCATGAACATGCTCCGACTGGAGTCCCGTGTCGCCAGCATCACAAGTTACCTTGCGCGTCTGAAGTTGGCAGTTTCATGAATCGACCCATTACTCTGGCCAAGGGAGACACTTCAAAATGACCTGGAATCTCTGATGGCTCGGCTCGACGAGATCCCTGGTCGAGTGCAAGAATGGAAGAAGTCCTCTGCCCGGTGTGGTGCTGACCTGGCATTGTCCTTGGTAAGAGTCCACTGCAAGGAAGCTCGTGAAGATAAGCTGGCGGCGATCAAGGTTGCCAACACCAAAAGGCACGACTTCCAGTCCTTTATGGAGACTTTCATCGCTGCTGCCACTCGGATCGCAGATGGAATCGACTTGGACGAATTTGTCGAACCCTCCAGCCCTCCTTCTGCCGAGTGAACAAACTATGAGATTTAAACTTGTCTTAAATTTGCCTCGGAATGCCGAGTGGTTGTTGTAACCATAAAACTCCTTCGGGCTTGATGCTCAAATACTTTTGATTTGTTGCTTGGAACTTTAGGATTTATCCGAATTGCTTTTGAGTATACTTGCGATTGCCTTTGGGATCTGCTCCGTTGTATTTGTGGCGTAGCTCGGAGGAGAAGGTTGCAGTCGACCTACGCCTCGCCATCCTTGCGGACAAGGATGGAGCGCATGTTGTACTTGTGGCGAAGCTCGAAGAAGAGGGTTGCAGTCGACCTGCGCCTCATCGTCCTTGCGGACAAGGGTGGAGCATACGTTGTATTTGTGGCGCAGCTCGGAGGAGAAGGTTGCAGTCGACCTGCGCCTCGCCGTCCTTGCGGACAAGGATGGAGCGCACGTTGTGCTTGTGGCAAAGCTCGGAGAAGAGGGTTGCAGTCGACCTGTGCCTCGTCGTCCTTGCGGACAAGGGTGGAGTGTACATTGTATTTGTGGCGTAGCTCAGAGAAGAGGGCCGCGGTCGACTTGCACCTCATCGTCCTTGCGGGTAGGGATGGAGCGTATGTTGTACTGGTGGTGCAGCTCTTAGGGAAAGGATTTTACAAACTTAGGCGAGTACTGGACTGCAGCTAAGCCCCCGAGTGGGAGGATTGCTCACCACTCGGTAGGATTTTATAACCTTAGGCGAGTACTGGACTGCAGCTAAGCCCCCGAGTGGGAGGATTGCTCACCACTTGCTAGGAGTTTTTAACCGTAGGCGAGTACTGGACTGCAGCTAAGCCCCCGAGTGGGAGGCTGGCTCACCACTCGGTAGGATTTTACAAACTTAGGCAAGAATTGGACTGCAGCTAAGCCCCGAGTGGGAAGCTAGCTCACCACTCGGTAGGATTTTGAAAACTTAGGCGAAACGGGTTCGCAGCTAAGCCCCCAAGTGGGAGGCTGGCTCACCACTCGGTAGGTTGTTTGAAAACTTAGGCGAAATGGATTCACAGCTAAGCCACCCACTGGGGGTTTTTAGTCGTAAACAAAAGCAACAACAATCGTGCCAGAGGACTGTAAAGCTCTTGTCTTTGATAAACAAATTACAAAGGTACTTCTTATTACACTTTATTCGAACGGGTACTTAAGTATAAAAGGGGCGGAGCAGCTCCGCGTTCCAAGCCCGTGGCTCGTCCTTCTGATGCTATTGGCTCGGCATTGTGCTTATGCTTCCGACTGGAGTTTCCTCCTCCGGTTTTGTGGGCGACTGTTTTGTGCTTGCCACTCCGGAGTCGGTCTTCTTCTTCACGTTGGCGTACTTGGTGGCAATTTCCATCATCCGAGTCAAAGTCATATCTCCTGTCCGACCGAATTTCAGATTCAACTCCCGATATTTGATGCCTTCTTTAAAGGCACAAATTGTCTGATGATCAGACACATTCTCCACCGTGTGGTGCAATGTGATCCATCTCTGGATATAGTCCCTCAGAGTTTCATTCGGTTTTTGAACGCAACACTGTAATTCTGTCAACCCTGCTGGCCGCTTGCAAGTACCTTCAAATGTCCTAACAAATACTCGAGCAAGATCTTCCCAAGTATAAATACTACTAGGTGCTAACTGATTCAACCATGCTCTGGCCGAGCCCTCCAACATCAGAGGAAGGTGTTTCATGGCCACTTCATCGTTGCCGCCACCAATCTGAACAGCCACTCGGTAGTCTTCAAGCCAAGTGTCAGGCTTGGACTCACCAGTGAACTTACTGACTCCAGTCGCCAACCTGAAGTTGGGGGGAATCACTGTAGCCCTGATGGCTCTGCTGAAGCACTCCGGACCTGAGACATGCACTCTGCTGCTGGTTGGTAGATCTCTATCATGACCTTCTCGATGAGCTCTATTTCTGTCGACCAAGCCCTGAACGAGAATAGATCTCGCATCAAAGCCTGGCTCTCTGGGATCGACTGGAATCCCTCGCCCAACACTGTGAGGACACATGTTATCATGTTGCCGAGGCATGTATGACCCACTCCTTGGGGGGGGGGTGGGCACACGACGATGATCATCGCAATAGATTCGGTGATCATACTGCTCACGGTTTCTGTACTGATCTCGTTGATCTTCACGTCCCTCATGCCTCGGGGGCGATCTTGGGCTATGAGCCGACTGGACTATGTCAGCAACCACGGATCTGCTGTGAATCCTATTCCGCGACTGAGATACTACTGTGTTCTGCTCATCCGCGGCTCGGAGCAAGGCCCAGATCTGCACCAAACCTCGACCAGCTTCTGACTGGGAAGGTTGAATTGACTCCGCTATCTAGGCCGCAGCTACAAGATTCTGGATTGGAGTTCGGTATACCTGAGTCGGAGGCGGAAAAAGTTGACATCGACTGGATTCGGGAGCACGCTGCCGAGCACGCTCGTCGAGTGCGTGCTGGAGGTTCTCCAGTCGAGTGCGCTCAGCCAAGTTGGCCAGGCGCGCCTCCTCCAAGGCCTGGGCCGCAGGGGTTTCTCCAACGATAGGAGTGTGAAGTGCCTCCATGTTTCGGTGACGAAGTTCTTCTCTCCGCTGCAAAGAGTGGGGTTCAGGGCAGTACTCTTCATGAACACGCGACGGATCACCGCCCCCATCGCCTCCGTCTTCATGGGTGAAGCCAGGAGGACTGCGTGGTCCATTGACCATCAAAACCTCCGCCGCAGGGTCGCTGCTGTCGCACTCGGATACAGTCTCTATGGAGCCAGTCGACAGATCGAACAGGTCATCGAGGGTTTCGTCGGGCTCGATTGCCGCGACTTGGGGGGTGGCCGACTGGCGAGCCACCACATGCTTCACCCACCGCTGAAGCCTCGACCGACCGGGACGTTTGCTCTGGCAGGCCGCAGGGAGGGAGGAAGCCACAGGAGCCGACCGATACTGGGTCGACGGCTGCCGCAGGAGGACGCCGCGGACACACGCACGAAAGTGCATTGCCCCGTGGACGGGGAGTGCGTTGACGTCGAGTGGAGCCTCCTGAAGCCAAGCGGAGTCGTCGGCGACAAACACGAGCGCGCCATGACGGATCTCGCGGCCCTCAGCCAAACCTCTGCCTGAAACCATGATGAAGGGGATCGGAAAAATTGCAACTTCTCTAAAAAGTCGCTAAGACACCTGCCCCACGGTGGGCGCCAACTGTCGTGGTTCTAAGTCCGACAGTAGAATGGGGGTAGGAATGTAGAGGCAAGATCCTAGCTATGGAGGAGTTGTACACACGAGTTTTACGAGTTCAGGCCCTTCTCGGAGGAAGTAACAGCCCTACATCTTGGAGCCCGGAGGCGGTCGACTGGATTATATGCGTGTGTATTACAGGGGGTGCGAACCCTTGTCCCTGAGGAGGGGGGTGGCTTATATAGAGTTCGCCAAACCCCACCCGCCCTCAGTTACAAAGGGTTTAAGGTACATAAAGATGGAGACATTACTGGTAACGCCCGTAATAAAAGTACATAATGACCATTAAGGCTATGACTTAAATCCCGACCGTTGCAGAGTGGAGTGGCTCTAGATCTTCTGGTAGTCGAGTGGTTGTTCGTACGGTCGAGTGTCTTCAAGACTGTCGAGTGGAACATGGCTTCAGGGTCGAGTGGATGGTGCTTTTTCTTCGACTGCTTCTGGTTCTTTTAGGGATGTCCTTGGGGAGGGTATCTTGAACAGATCCATGACCCTACCCTAGGTACATAGCTTCATCACCGACGACGCTGCCGCTAAGAAGAAGGCCATGGACGACGCCGAGGCTGCTGCTCCCGCCGTCGCGTTGGCCTGGCCAACCAGAGGGTATGATCTGTTCATCCCTTGTTTACCACTACTTATGCTAGCCGTATATGTGCTGCTCATAGAAGGTTCGATTCTATGTTCTGTACGTGCTAGTATGCTTAGGTATCGCTATGAGATGCATACCTTTTATGCCATCCTTACTGTTTACTCATGGATAAGTCTAATCGGAAAAGTGCTAATATTTCCAACAGAACGCTTTCCCAAACATGTGGGCTAAACTGCTCTTCGTCCATGATTACAGGATGGTTGATAACCGTTCTGTATTGGACCAGGCTCATGAGATACAGTGCATTGCTAAGGAGCTGGAGCTCCTGAAGTGTGAGTTACTGGACAAGTTTGTCGCGGGTTGCATTATTGCAAAACTCCCTCCTAGTTAAAGGAACTTTGCTACTTCTCTCAAGCACCTGAGACGTGAATTCTCTGTTGAGGATGTCATTGGTCATCTCAGTGTTGAGCAGAACTCGAGAGCAAAGGACTCACACGTGAAAGGGGCAGAGGGTTCTTCTAGCGCCAATGTGGTGCAGAAGAACTTCCACAAGTTCAAGGGAAAGAACTCTGTCCAATAGAATACTACCTTTAAGAAGAAGGGTAAGAAGAAAGACAAAAAGAGAGATGGCTGCTTTACTTGTGGTTCAGATGAACATTGGGAAAACAAGTTCCCAAACAAGTACAAGAAGCCAGCACAGGACTCTAAGTCTGTGAATGTCACTCTGAGCAACAATGATGCGGCATCTGGGTATGGTAATCTGTTTACCATACTTTTAGTTTGTTAGTCCACCGATTGGTGGATTGATACTGGGGCCAATACTCATGTGTGTGCTGATGTGTCTTTGTTTTCTTCCTACCAGGTCGCACGAGATTGTTCCGTCCTGATGGGGAATGGCTCGCATGCTTCTGTTCATGGTGTTGGCACGGTAGATCTGAAGTTTACTTCGGGAAAGATCGTGCAACTAAAGAACGTGCAGCATGTCCCCGCCATAAAGAAGAATCTCGTTAGTGGCTCCCTTCTATGTAAAGAAGGGTTTAAGTTAGTATTTGAGTCTAACAAAGTAGTCGTATCTTGGTATGGACTATTTGTTGGAAAAGGATATGATTGTGGTGGTTTGTTCCGCCTTTCCCTGGAGGATTTCTGTAATAAAGTCGTGAACCAAATTCATTCTAATGTGAACGAATCTGAGGCTTGGCATTCACGTCTTTGTCACATAAATTTCGGTTGTATGACACGGCTAGCTAAGATGGATTTAATCCCGAGTTTCACTTTAGCCAAAGGCTCTAAGTGCCATGCATGTGTGCAAGCTAAGCAACCTCGTAAGCCTCAGAAGCTTGCGAAGGAGAGACACCTGGCACCTCTAGAGCTCATACATTCAGATCTCTGTGAGATGAATGGTGTGTTGACTAAAGGTGGAAAGAAATACTTCATGACTCTGATTGATGATTCCACTAGATTCTGATATGTGTATTTGTTAAATACTAAGGATGAGGCTCTACACTACTTTAAAGTCTATAAGGCTGAAGTTGAGAACCAACTTGAGAAGAAAATAAAACGAGTCCAGTCTGATCATGGTGGAGAGTACTTTTCTAATGAGTTTGGTTTATTCTATGTGGAACATGGTATTATTCATGAGAGGACGCCTCCCTACTCACCCCAGTCAAACGGAGTTGCCGAACGGAAAAACCGTACTCTAACTGATTTGGTTAACGCCATGTTAGATACATCGGGTTTATCCAAGGGATGGTGGGGGGATGCTGTATTGACATCTTGTCATGTCCTGAATAAAGTTCCCACAAAGGATAATGAGACTACTCCCTATGAGCAATGGGAAAAGAAAAGAACTACACTCTCTTACTTGCGCACTTGGGGCTGTTTGGCGAAAGTCATTGTGTCGATAATCAAAAAGCGCAAGTTGGGACCAAAGACCGTGGACTGTGTTTTTCTTGGCTATGCCAAGCATAGCGTTGGCTATAGATTTCTAGTGGTAAAATCTGAGGTACCTGACCAGAAGGTCGGTACAATTATAGAGTCTAACGATGCTACATTCTTTGAGAATATTTTCCCCATGAGAGATATGCAAAGCAATTCTAGACTGGAATCTGACGAGACTCCTAAACCTGCTATTCCGATGGAATATTATGAACATAAAAGTGATAAGGGTTCCACGGAGGATGACGAGGAAGCTCCTGTTAGGAGCAAGAGACGGAGGACTGCAAAGTCCTTTGGTGATGATTTCCTCATGTACCTCGTGCATGAGGATACTCCCAGCTCCATTTCAGAAGCTTATGCATCTCCGGATGCTGACTACTGGAAGGATGCGGTCCGTAGTGAGATGGATTCCATCTTGGCTAACGGGACATGGGAGATCACTGATCGTCCTTATGGTTGTCGACCATTAGGATGTAAGTGGGTGTTCAAAAGGAAGCTTAGGCCCGATGGTACCGTTGAGAAGTACAAGGCTAGGCTTGTGGCCAAGGGTTATACCCAGAAAGAAGAAGAGGATTTCTTTGACACTTATTCACCTGTGGCTAGACTGACAACCATTCGAGTGTTACTCGCTTTGGCTGCCTCGCATGGTCTTCTCGTTCATCAGATGGACGTTAAGACAGCTTTCCTTAACGGAGAGCTAGACAAGGAAATCTACATGCAACAGTCGGATGGCTTTGTAGTAAATGGTCAAGAAAGAAAGTTGTGTAAGCTAGTGAAATCTCTGCATGGCCTGAAACAAGCGCCTAAGCAATGGCATGAGAAGTTCAACACTACTCTGACATCTGCTGGCGTTGTTGTGAACGAAGCTGACAAATGTGTATACTATCGATATGGTGTGGGTGAAGGAGTTATACTGTGTCTATATGTCGATGACATACTGATATTTGGGAGCCACCTCAAGGTCATTGAGGAGGTCAAGTCTTTTCTATCTCACAACTTTGAGATGAAGGACCTGGGTGTGGCTGATGTTATCCTGAACATCAAGCTACTGAGAAATTCTGAGGGTGGAATTACACTTTTGCAATCCCACTATGTTGAGAAGATTTTGAGCCGTTTTGGATATTCGGACTGCAAACCTTCTGCAACACCATATGATCCTAGCGTGCGGATTCGAAAGTTCGAAGGCACGGCTATAGATCAATTGAGATATTCTCAAGTGGTTGGTTCACTGATGTACCTAGCATGTGCTACTCGTCCTGACATCTCATTTGCTGTGTGAAAACTGAGCCGGTTTGTTTCCAATCCGGGAGATGTGCATTGGCATGCTGTTGAGCGAGTGATGCGTTATTTGCAAGGTACTGCAAACTATGGAATTCACTATTCTGGGTACCCGACGGTACTTGAGGGGTATAGTGATTCGAATTAGATATATGATGCTGATGAGATGAAAGTCACAAGTGGACATGTCTTCACACTTGGTGGTGGTGCTGTTTCCTGGAAGTCTTGCAAGCAGACGATCTTAACCAGATCGACTATGGAAGCAGAACTCACAGCATTAGACACATCATGCGTCGAAGCAGAATGGCTTCGAGAGCTTTTGATGGATTTGTCGGTGGTTGATAAACCAGTGCCGGCTGTCCTTATGAAGTGTGACAATCAAACAGTGATTGCCAAGGCTAAGAGTTCGAAGGACAACATGAAATCCACAAAGCACATAAGAAGAAGATTGAAATCTGTCAGAAAAACAAGAAACTCCAGAGTAATAGCGTTGGATTACATCCAGACGGCTAAGAATCTGGTAGACCCTTTTACGAAAGGGATATCACGGATAGTGATAGAAAATGCATCGAGGGAGATGGGTATGAGACCCACGTAAGTTGCCATGGGGGTAACCCAACCTATGTGATCGGAGATCCCGTGAATTAGGACCTGGGAAAACAATCCAGCGGTCAACTGAGGAGAGTATCCTTAATTAACCCACTCCGTTGGAGATGCACAATACTCTCAATTCTGTAAGGCAGGCTGACTTTTGTCTTAATGTGTTCCAAAGCTTGTGTAAGCAAGATGCTAACCTACAGAGCATTCTTTGGAGGAACACACCTATGTGAGCCCGACTGCTGGTCACGGTCTATGAGATTGGGTAATCTCTATTAAGCTCATGAGAAGGTACGAAGTATGACTAATAAGCTCCAGCCGTGGGGTTTAGCCTTCGGCAGCCATGTATCAGCTGACAATAGGCAAAACTTCTGCACGCCAAACTAACAATTCAAGGCATAGTCCATTGTTTAGTTGTGAAGAAGTCTAATCCTGTTGCTCTAGGTGGAAGTTCAACTTAACAGTCTCCACTGAAAATTCTGGTATATCAAACATTGTTTGGAATAGTTGACAAACTTATGTGCCTCGAGATCTGGTGGGGGATTGTTGGATTATGGATGGGCTTAGGCCCATATAAGACACTAATCCCTGGTTAATCTTGAGGCCCATGTATAAGATGGCAGGTGGTAGGAAGTTTAGTCCCACCTTGCTAGTTGAGGAGAGTTGAGACCCCTTTACACTACTAGGGAAAAGATTATAGGCAGATGCTTACTAGTAGCGAGGGTTCTGAACCCTCGCTACTGCTACTTACTAGTAGCGCGGGTTTTTACCCCTCGCTACTACTAAGTTGATACTAGTAGCGCGGGTTTTTAACCCTCGCTACTACTAAGCGATCTATATCATGCCCTCCCGGGACATGCCATATTAGTAGCGAGGGGTACAAACCCGCGCTACTACTATCAACTTAGTAATAGCGCGGTTTTATACCCCTCGCTACTACTAAGTACGAGGTAGGTGAAATCCCCGCATCCTCAGCCAAATCCCTCCTCTCTCCCTCACTTTCCCCCTCTCTCACTTTCCTCGTCTCTCCCTCATACTCCAGCGGTGGCAGTCGCCCTCTCCCTCTTTGAGATCCCTCCGGTGGGCGGTCGCTGGAGCTCCTCGCCGCCGCCAAGATGCGGAAGCGCGACCTTGACATCCTCCTCCTCGCTGCCTTCACCGTCTTCTTCTTGCTCTAGGTCATCCCTCGTCCTCCCTCCCTCTCTGGTTCAATCCGGAACGCTAGCTGACCCATCCCCCTCCTCCTCCGGCAGCACGAGGGCGACTTCTCGTCCCGGGAGGCGTGGTACCACCTGTCGGACGACGGGTTCCCGATCAAGCACGACGTGGAACGCCTCCCGCCGCCGACCTCAATGGCGACGGCCGCCGCGACGTGCTGCTCCCCACGCATGATGCCAAGATGCAGGTCCTCCAGCTCTCGGTCCACGCCGGGCTGGCCTCCGCGGCCGCCCTCGACGGCTTCCACGAGGCACGCGTCATGGCCGAGATCTCCTTGCTCCCGGCCAACGTGCGCGCGTCATGGGGTCGAGATTTTTTTTGTTTTTTCAAATTAATAGTAGTAGCGCGGGTCACAGACACGCGCTACTACTAACACACGTACTAGTAGCGCGGGATGCACCGCACTACTACTACTAGTTAGCTGTAGCGCCGTAGTAGTAGCGCAGGCACCCGCGCTACTACTAGCTTTTAACCCGCGCTACTACTAGGCTTTTTCCTAGTAGTGTTATAAGGGCTGCTCTACCACTTGCCATTGGGAGCTTGGGAAGAGGAGTGGTACATGCGCGCTCCTCCTCCTCCTCCGCTGCCTGCCAAGCCACGCCTCGCCTCGTCACGACGCGCGTGCGCCGCGGGTTACGGGTTGCGGGATTGAGCCGAGCCGAAGCTTGTTTTTGCCGCTCAGGAATGAATTAATTAATCAGGGATTAATTAACGAGTCGCTAACATGCGTGCCACTGTCCAAGACGTTGGACTGTGGGCTGACTTGCGTTGCCGGGATTCGTCGACTCCCTTGCCAGGAGTGCAACCCTTGCCGGGAACAACGACTCCCTTGCCGGGAGTGGGCCGACTCGGTCATGGGCCTCAACAAGGCCCACGACTTTCTTCCTTACGGACTATATAAGAAGGCTCTGGCCAGTGAAGTAACCTAGTTCGGTTCACTAACTCCCTCTCGCGTGACCTAGCCGTCATCTACTGTTCCTCACTCTGTGCTGCCTCCGGCGATCCCATCCCGATGACAGCGTGCACGGCTGGTCGGGAGAGAAGGTGCCTTCGGAACCCTGTCGTTCGAGATCCTGCCTGGGAGAATGGCAATAAGGTTTTTGGGGAGCGTCTCGACGCGACTGCTCCTGATCCGTCCCCAACTCCGTTCGCCTCTGCTTGCACTACTTCCTCTGCATCGACACCATGGCCGATGACGCTGCCGCTAAGAAGAAGGCCACGGACGACGCTGAGGTTGCTGCTGCCGCCGCCATGTTGGCCTAGCCAACCGGAGGGTATGATCTGTTCATCCCTTGTTTACCACTACTTATGCTAGCCGTATATGTGCTGCTCATAGAAGGTTCGATTCTATGTTCTGTATGTGCTAGTATGCTTAGGTATCGCTATGAGATGCATACCTTGTATGCCATGCTTATTGTTTACTCGTGGATAAGTCTAATCGGAAAAGTGCTAATATTTCCAACAATCCAAAACCTTATTTTAGGCACTTTTTGATTCAAGGCTTTGCTCCTACTCTGAAACCGGAAAAGTTTACCGGGACGCATTTTAAGCATTGGCAGACTAGGACCACCTTGTCGCTCACAGCGATGAACGTGTTCTGGGTTGGTGGTGTGTCCCTCACAGAAACGATTGCTCCTGAACAGGAGAAGGCGTTTAGGGAGGCAACCACAATCTTTCTGGGAACAGTTCTGAGTGTGATTGGAGACAAGTTGGTTGACGCCTATATTCATATGGGCGTTGCCAGAAACCTGTGGGATGTGCTCAAAGTCAAATTCGGTGCAACTGATGCTGGCAGTGAGCTGTATGCCATGGAGCAGTTCCATGATTACAGGATGGTTGATAACCGTTCTGTATTGGACCAGGCTCATGAGATACAGTGCATTGCTAAGGAGCTGGAGCTCCTGAAGTGTGAGTTACCGGACAAGTTCGTCGTGGGTTGCATTATTGCAAAACTCCCTCCTAGTTGGAGGAACTTTGCTACTTCTCTCAAGCACCTGAGACGTGAATTCTCTGTTGAGGATGTCATTGGTCATCTCAGTGTTGAGCAGAACTCGAGAGCAAAGGACTCACACGTGAAAGGGGCAGAGGGTTCTTCTAGCGCCAATGTGGTGCAGAAGAACTTCCACAAGTTCAAGGGAAAGAACTCTGTCCAGCAGAATACTACCTTTAAGAAGAAGGGTAAGAAGAAAGACAAAAAGAGAGATGGCTACTTTACTTGTGGTTCAGATGAACATTGGGCAAACAAGTTCCCAAACAAGTACAAGAAGCCAGCACAGGACTCTAAGTCTATGAATGTCACTCTGAGCAACAATGATGCGGCATCTGGGTATGGTAATCTGTTTACCATACTTTTAGTTTGTTAGTCCACCGATTGGTGGATTGACACTAGGGCCAATACTCATGTGTGTGCTGATGTGTCTTTGTTTTCTTCCTACCATGTCGCACGAGATTGTTCCGTCCTGATGGGGAATGGCTCGCATGCTTCTGTTCATGGTGTTGGCATGGTAGATCTGAAGTTTACTTCGGGAAAGATCGTGCAACTAAAGAACGTGCAGCATGTCCCCACCATAAAGAAGAATCTCATTAGTGGCTCCCTTCTATGTAAAGAAGGGTTTAAGTTAGTATTTGAGTCTAACAAAGTAGTCGTATCTCGGTATGGACTATTTGTTGGAAAAGGATATGATTGTGGTCGTTTGTTCCGCCTTTCCCTGGATGATTTCTGTAATAAAGTCGTGAACCAAATTCATTCTAATGTGAATGAATCCAAGGTTTGGCATTCACGTCTTTGTCACATAAATTTTGGTTGTATGATGCGAATAGCTAAGATGGATTTAATCCCGAGTTTCACTTTAGTCAAAGGCTCTAAGTGCCATGCGTGTGTGCAAGCTAAGCAACCTCGTAAGCCTCACAAGCTTGTGAAGGAGAGACACCTGGCACCTCTAGAGCTCATACATTCAGATCTCTGTGAGATGAATGGTGTGTTGACTAAAGGTGGAAAGAAATACTACATGACTCTGATCGATGATTCCACTAGATTCTGCTATGTGTATTTGTTAAATACTAAGGATGAGGCTCTAGAGTACTTTAAAGTCTATAAGGCTGAAGTTGAGAACCAACTTGAGAAGAAAATAAAACGAGTCCGGTCTGATCATGGTGGAGAGTACTTTTCAAATGAGTTTGGTTTATTTTGTGCGGAACATGGTATTATTCATGAGAGGACGCCTCCCTACTCACCCCAGTCAAACGGAGTTGCCGAACGGAAAAACCATACTCTAACTGATTTGGTTAACGCCATGTTAGATACATCGGGTTTATCCAAGGGATAGTGGTGGGAGGCTGTATTGACATCTTGTCATGTCCTGAATAAAGTTCCCACAAAGGATAATGAGACTACTCCCTATGAGCAATGGGAAAAGAAAATAACTACACTCTCTTACTTGCGCACTTGGGGCTGTTTGGCGAAAGTCAATGTGTCGATAATCAAAAAGCACAAGTTGGGACCAAAGACCATGGACTGTGTTTTTCTTGGCTATGCTAAGCATAGCGTTGGCTATAGATTTCTAGTGGTGAAATCTGAGGTACCTGACCAGAAGGTCGGTACAATTATAGAGTCTAGGGATGCTACATTCTTTGAGGATATTTTCCCCATGAGAGATATGCAAAGCAATTCTAGACTAGAATTTAACGAGACTCCTGAACCTGCTATTCCGATGGGATATTATGAACATAAAAGTGATAAGAGTTCTACGGAGGATGATGAGGAAGCTCCTGTTAGGAGCAAGAGACGGAGGACTGCAAAGTCCTTTGGTGATGATTTCCTCGTGTACCTCATGGATGATGATACTCCCAGCTCCATTTCAGAAGCTTATGCATCTCTAGATGCTGACTACTGGAAGGATGCGGTCCGTAGTGAGATGGATTCCATCTTGGCTAACGGGACATGGGAGATCACTGATCGTCCTTATGGTTGTCGACCATTAGGATGTAAGTGGGTGTTCAAAAGGAAGCTTAGGCCCGATGGTACTGTTGAGAACTACAAGGCTAGGCTTGTGGCCAAGGGTTATACCCAGAAAGAAGAAGAGGATTTCTTTGACACTTATTCACCTGTGGCTAGACTGACAACCATTCGAGTGTTACTCGCTTTGGCTGCCTCGCATGGTCTTCTCGTTCATCAGATGGACGTTAAGACAGCTTTCCTTAATGGAGAGCTAGACGAGGAAATTTACATGCAACAGTCAGATGGCTTTGTAGTAAATGGTCAGGAAAGAAAGTTGTGTAAGCTAGTGAAATCTCTGCATGGCCTGAAACAAGCGCCTAAGCAATGGCATGAGAAGTTCAACACTACTCTGACATCTGCTGGCGTTGTTGTGAACGAAGCTGACAAATGTGTATACTATCGATATGGTGTGGGTGAAGGAGTTATACTGTGTCTGTATGTCGATGACATACTGATATTTGGGAGCCACCTCAAGGTCATTGAGGAGGTGAAGTCTTTTCTATCTCACAACTTTGAGATGAAGGACCTGGGTGTGGCTGATGTTATCCTGAACATCAAGCTACTGATAAATTCTGAGGGTGGAATTACACTTTTGCAATCCCACTATGTTGAGAAGATTTTGAGCCGTTTTGGATATTTGGACTGCAAACCTTCTGCAACACCATATGATCCTAGCGGTGCGGATTCTAAAGTTCGAAGGCACGACTGTAGATCAATTGAGATATTCTCAAGTGGTTGGTTCACTGATGTACCTAGCATGTGCTACTCGTCCTGACATCTCATTTGTTGTGTGCAAACTAAGCCGGTTTGTTTCCAATCTGGGAGATGTGCATTGGCATGCTATTGAGCGAGTGATGTGTTATTCGCAAGGTACTGCGAACTATGGAATTCACTATTTTGGGTACCCGACGGTACTTGAGGGGTATAGTGATTCGAATTGGATATTTGATGCTGATGAGATGAAAGCCACAAGTGGACATGTCTTCACACTTGGTGGTGGTGCTGTTTCCTGGAAGTCTTGCAAGCAGACGATCTTAACCAGATCGACTATGGAAGCAGAACTCGCAGCATTAGACACATCATGCGTCGAAGCAGAATGGCTTCGAGAGCTTTTGATGGATTTGTCGGTGGTTGATAAACCAGTGCCGGCTGTCCTTATGAACTGTGACAATCAAACAGTGATTGCCAAGGCTAAGAGTTCAAAGGACAACATGATGAAATCCACAAAGCACATACGAAGAAAATTGAAATCTATCAGAAAATTAAGAAACTCCGGAGTAATAGCGTTGGATTATATCCATACGGCTAAGAATCTGGCAGACCCTTTTACGAAAGGGCTATCACGGATTGTGATAGAAAATGCATCGAGGGAGATGGGTATGAGACCCACGTAAGTTGCCATGGGGGTAACCCAACCTATGTGATCGGAGATCCTGTGAATTAGAACCTGGGAAAACAATCCAGCGGTCAACTGAGGAGAGTATCCTTAATTAACCCACTCCATTGGAGATGCACAATACTCTCAATTCTGCAAGGCAGGCTGACTTTTGTCTTAATGTGTTCCAAAGCTTGTGTAAGCAAGATGCTAACCTACGAAGCATTCTTTGGAGGAACACACCTATGTGAGCCCAACTACTGTTCACACTCTATGAGATTGGGTAATCTCTATTAAGCTCATGAGAAGGTACGGAGTATGACTAATAAACTCCACCCGTGGGGTTTAGCCTTGGGCAGCCATGTATCAGCTGACAATAGGCGAAACTTCTGCATGCCAAACTAACAATTCAAGGCATAGTCCATTGTTTAGTTGTGAAGAAGTCTAATCCTGTTGCTCTAGGTGGAAGTTCAACTTAATAGTCTCCACTGAAAATTCTGGTATATCAAACATTGTTTGGAATAGTTGACAAACTTATGTGCCTCGAGATCTGGTGGGGGTCGTTGGATTATTGTGACGCCCCCGATTCAATCGTACACTAATCATACACGCAAATGTGTATGATCAAGATCAGGGACTCACGGGAAGATATCACAACACAACTCTACAATTAAAATAAGTCATACAAGCATCATATTACAAGCCAGGGGCCTCGAGGGCTCGAATACAAGAGCTCGATCATAGACAAAACAGCTGAAGCAATAATATCTGAGTACAGACATAAGTTAAACAAGTTTGCCTTAAGAAGGCTAGCACAAACTGGGATACAGATCAAAAGAGGCGCATGCCTCCTGCCTGGGATCCTCCTAACTACTCCTGGTCGCCGTCAGCGGGCTGCACGTAGTAGTAGGCACCTCCCGAGTAGTAGTAGTAGTCGTCATCGATGGTGGCGTCTGGCTCCAGGGCTCCATCGTCTGTTCGCAGCAATCGGGTATAGAAAGGTGGAAAAGAGGGAGCAAAGCAACCGTGAGTACTCATACAAAGTACTCGCAAGCAAGGAGCCACACTACATATGTATGCATTGGTATCAAATGGAATAAGGGTATCATATGTGGACTGAACTGCAGAATGCCGGAATAAGAGGGGGATAGCTAGTCCTTTCGAAGACTACGCTTCTGGTAACCTCCATCTTGCAGCAGGAGTAGAGAGTAGATGGTAAGTTTACCAAGTAACATCGCATAACATAATCCTAACCGATGATCCTCCCCTTGTCGCCCTGTGAGAGAGCGATCACCGGTTGGAAGGGTGTGTTTTATTAAGTACCCGGTTCTAGTTGTCATAAGGTCAACGTACAACTCCAAGTCGTCCTGTTACCGAAGATCACGGCTATTCGAATAGATTAACTTCCCTACAGGGGTGCACCACATAACCCAACATGCTCGATCCCATTTGGCCGGACATACTTTCCTGGGTCATGCCCGGCCTCGGAAGATCAACACGTCGCAGCCCTACCTAGGCACAACAGAGAGGTCAGCACGCCGGTCTAAATCCTATGGCGCAGGGGTCTGGGCCCATCGCCCATTGCACACCTGCATGTTGCGAGGGCGGCCGGAAGCAGAACTAGCCCCCTTAATACAAGAGCAGGCTTACGTTCCAATCTGGCGCGCGCTACTCAATCGCTGACGTCACAAAGGCTTCGGCTGATACCACGACATCGAGTGCCCATAACTGTCCCCGCGTAGATGGTTAGTGTGTATAGGCCAGTAGCCAGACTCAGATCAAATACCAAGATCTTGTTAAACGTGTTATCTTGAAATAACTGCGAACGCCGACCAGGGCCAGGCCCACCTCTCTCCTAGGTGGTCTCAACCTGCCCTCTCGCTTCGCCACAAAGATTCACTCGCGGGTACTCCTACGAGCCAACCCGTCTTTTAGTCATCACATGTATTATGTATAAAGTATATAGTATATACCCGTGATCACCTCCCGAGTGATCATGGCCCGATAGTATAGATGGCAGACGGACTAGAATGTAGGGCCACTGATGAATTACTAGTAACCTATACTAAGCATGTAGGATTGCAGGTAAGGTATCAACAGTAGTAGCAACAATGACAGGCTATGCATCAGGATAGGATTAACGGAAAGCAGTAACATGCTACACTACTCTAATGCATGCAGTATAGAGAAGAGTAGGCGATATCTGGTGATCAAGGGGGGGCTTGCCTGGTTGCTCTGGCAAGAGAGAGTGGTCGTCAACACCGTAGTCGTACTGGGTAGCAGCGGCGTCGGTCTCAGTGTCTAGCGAGAGAAGAGCGTGAAGAAACAATAAATATAATGCAAACAAATGCATGACGATGCATGACATGACAAAGCGTGATGCTAGGTGTGCCCTAATGCGGTACGAGGTGGTACCGGTGAAGGGGGGAACATCCGAGAAATTATCCCCGGTGTTTCGCGTTTTCGGGCAGAGGAGCCGGAGGGGGAAAGTTGCATGTTCGCTATGCTAGGGATGCGTGGCGGACGAACGGGCTGCATGTCCGGATTCGTCTCGTCGTTCTGAGCAACTTTCATGTTGAAAATAATTTAATCCGAGTTACGGATTAAAAGATATGATTTTCTAAAGATTTTATTAATTTTTGGAATTTAATTAATTATTTAAATTAATTCGAAAATGGATTTTTGACATCAGCATGATGTCATGCTGACGTCAGCAATCAAAGGGGGTTGACTGGTCAACCTGACCAGTGGGTCCCACTGGTCAGAGACACAGGTTAATTATCAAAATTTAATTAATCTAATTAGAATTAATTATGGGTGGGCCCCACTGTCATTGCATGATGAATTAATTAATTAATTAATAGTTGAATTAGTTGATTAGTTTAATTAATCAAAATTAATTAAGTTAATTAATTCTTTAATTAACTAATTAACTATTTTTATTTTTTTATTTATTTTTTTGTAAACGTTCTATGGGGCGTGGGGCCCCCATGTCATAGGCCCCTGGGGCCTTAGTGGGTTAGCGGGCGCTGCGATTGCCGCGGGTGCGGGCGCTGGTCGTTGCGGGCGCCCGACCCAGGAGAGGGCCAAGCAGGCGCAGAGGGGCGCCGGCGCCGGGCGCGTGGTCGACGGCGCGGC